>NC_045430.1:171509590-171812620 GCF_902635505.1 Sarcophilus harrisii
AAAAAGCATTTACTACCTACTATGCTTAATGTGTCTACTATGTTCAAAGCCCTTTACAAATATTGTCTCAGTTCATCTTCACAATAACACTGTGAGGTAGGTGCTGTTATTGTCCCCATTTTATAGATGAGGAAATGGAAACAAGGAAGAGGTTTATGACCTACCAAAATCATATGCCAGTATGTACACTGTAACAACCGCACTAGCACCCAGAATACCTCAGAAATCAGCTGGAGTCAGGATAAGCAAAAGTTCTTAATCTTTATTCTGGGTCCCCAGACTTGGGATTGAACAGGATGGAAGCAGAATCTCCTTGACCACCTTCCCTCGTGTAACTCCAAGAGTGTGTCCCTGGCTAGCTTTACTCCACTCCCTCTTGCCTCCTACAATCCTCTATACACCAATCATTGAGCCAGTACAGATAGTGGAAAGGACCATTTTCCAAGCATATGACCATAGAGTATCATCCAATAAGAAGTTAGCCTCAAGGGCTTTTCAGTCCCGACCTCAGTGCATTGATTCAATAGTTCCAGCCCTCTACAGTATACAATACAGGATCTGAACTCAGGTCTTCTTGACTCCAGACCCAGAAGTCTATCCATTGTTTGGAATTTAAAGGACAACTAAAGTCCCCTGCCTCTTCTCCTGACACTTGGTAAGCATATCATAAATCCTTGTTAATTGATCAGTTGATTGTCTGTGCCCCACTGACTTTTCCAAACTAGAATCACAGAATTTTGGACCGCTAGTCCTTGAGAACCTAATCTAATCACTTCATTTTTCACAAAAGGAACAAAATACCCAAAGAGATCACATTGCTAGTTCATAGTAAAGTATGAGTTTTCTGAATCCCCATATGTACCTATGGACATGCCATTGGTACCCTAAGCCTCAGGTTTTGTATTTATTTAAAAAAAAGGAGCTTCATTAGATTTTTTTAGAGCTTCTATATTTAAAATCCTTTTCTAAGCCATTCTGATTATTAAGCATTTAGTGAAAGACCAATCTCTTTTACTAAATTGTACCTCTAGGTCTAACCAGAGTCCCAGGGTTAGTTATTAATTTCTAGCCAATCATATAGAAAAGAATGTGTCTTGGTAGTTTGGATCTGGAGAAATCATATTCTTAAAAGTACTTTCTTGCAGGCTATTTGGTCTTGCTCCCCTTATTCTTTTCCTTTTCCCTTTCCTTTTCCTTTCCCTTTATCTCTCTTCCCTTCCGTTCTCCCTTCCCTTCCCTTCTCCCTTCCCTTCCCTTCTCCCTTTCCTTCCCTTCTCCCTTCCCTTCTCCCTTCTCCCTTCCCTTCCCTTCTCCCTTCCCTTCCCTTCCCCCTTCCCTTCCTTTTGCAGCTGTTTCTTTAAAATTTGGCAGTAGAAAGATGAGAAAAATATTATGTTGTAAATATGATATAAAAGTACTTGTTTACAGTGTCACTTTACTTACTGAGAAATTGTTATTATTAATATTATTTTATTGTTACTCTCTGAAATCCTCTAAGACTCTTAACTATTTAATATTCTCCAAGTTGCAAAGCAGGTTTTTGTCTTGGTAGAGTGTCATCTTTGGAAATTTACTACTACCAGTGAAATCATAGATTCAACTCTTTCAAGCCAATGTTCTCTCAAAATTGGTTACAACATCCTTGTCTTGCTTATTAACTGTCACTGGTTACATGCATGTGACATTCAGATGTTAAGGACAGAAATTTCCTGTTAGCACACATACATCAGAATAGCTGCATTGTACAGACAAGTTCAATGGTCAAAATACCTGAAGCAAAAAAACAATAAAAAGTTGATCATCATCATAAAAAAGCAGCAAAAACCATTTATTGAATACAATTATGTGCCAGTTGCCACTAACTTCCTAAACTTATGCCTCTGCTTGACAGGTTTATGACCCTGAATTCTTGAAGGCTGGGCCAACAGAAAGAAGCTTTTGGCAGGTCCTATGAAGATAGAAAGTTTTGGGGTAGGATCCAGGCACGGACTGTTCATCCATTGTCTGGAGATCAACTTAGTGAAACTTGGAAGACTATAAAATAGTCAATTTTTTTGCCACTGAAACTGTTCTGCAGTTTTTTTTTCTGTAAAAATCATTCTGTGGTGATTTCTTTCATTCTCTTTGCTGTAATTGCTTTTATGGCATTACTGGGTGCCTTTGTTGTTGGCCTTGGTTAACTCTTAATTTCTAATTTCCTTCCATGCCAGTCTCTATGCTCTTCCTGCCTTAACAGCTCTTAAAAGCTATCTGCTGAATTGTAGGAAGGAGGGGATCACTTGCAGTGGAAGTATTAGCTATACCCAAAATGTCATAGATCCTTGAAATAAGTATGAGAAATGCTATTTGCTGAGTCTCAAAAATGTGTCATCTTTATTTTAAAGAAGTTGATCATCTAACTGAAATGTTATGAGAGAAGGATGGAATGAAGTCTTGAGTTCATAGGATTATAGATCAAGAAAGTATAAAGGACCTCAGAATTCATCTAGTGCAATTCCCCAATTTTACAGATGGCAGAACTGAGGCCTGGGGAAGTTAAGAAATTAGCACAAGATCACACAAGATTAGAAGTTAAGAGTTAACCAAGGCCATTCCTTACCATCCTGTAATGGGCTGAGGTTTGAGTTGATGCACTGAGGTCCCAAGTACGTGAGGCTAAATAATAATTGGGCTATACTCTATTAATATACATGATTGGATAAAGAATGGTCCCTGCCCACTCTCCGTGCAAGTCCTGATGTGTGTATATGAAATGACGATTTTGGTGGGTGGAGGCAGGGAGAGACAGGAAGAGAAGCTGGGGGAGATTGGGCCTGAGTTCCTTTCTGCTAGCTGCTGGTCGTGTGGCTGCTGATCCAGCTAGCTTCTTAACAGCTGCACACATTGCTATCGCCTATTCTCTTCCACCTCCGATCCTTCTTCACTGAGAATAAAGATAGACGATTTTCCCCCAACCTGAATTCCTGACTCTGGCTGATTTTAAAATACACGATCTTCACACCATCCCAAGTCAACAACAAAGATACCCAGTGATATCATAAAAGCGACTATTGCAAAGAGAATGAAAGAAATCACCACAGAATGATTTTTACAGAAAAAAAAATTGTAGAAGAGTTTCAGTGGCAGAAAATGAACTATTTTATAGTTTTCCAAGTTTCACTAAGTTTATCTCTAGACAATGGATGAACAGCCTGTGCCCTGGATCTTACCCCAAAACTTTCTATCTTGATAGAACAACCCCCCCCAAAAAAAAACCAAGGTAAAATTCCCTAACCAAAGTTCTGTTAATAAGCATACCCATGCAATCAGAATGGCTTGAGTGTCGTGGCAGATGCTCTATATACAACTATGGTAATGAGCCTTTCTGCATGTCTCACAAAGTTTCTTTTTAACGATTATACTTTGAGCTTTTCTAGCTTGGTAGGTTCTGCCAGAGCTTGTACTCTGTTGACGTAGGTTTTACTCACCCCACTGACTTCCAGGCCATGTTGAGACATTGGCAGAGTAAGTTAGTGAAATGGCAGAGTAAGTTAGTGTCAAAGTAGAGTGATCTTCATTTTGGGTTAAGGCACCAGAGTAGGATAGATTAGATTTTTTTCCCCCCAAATGCCAACTCAAACCAAAAGTACTTCAGTCTTTTGTTAATTCATTTTTGAAATGGTTCCAGAAGAAGGTAAAAGAAGCCATGAGAATTCGAATTCTATAATCAATGTTTATCAATTCTGTTAAAATGTTCTTATTTTCAGATCTGTTTTTTCAGAATAGGTTATTTATTTTGATTAGGGTGAGATATAATGGATATTTATTTTCTTAAATAGGAAAGCATTAAAAGAAACACATAAAAGCTCCAAAATATAAAACTTAATTATTCTTTGTTAATGTGTTATTTTTGTCAATTTCCTTTCAGGTTTTCTACCTTTAGTCACATATTACATTGTCTTACATTCTTCCTATGCCTCATTGTTGTTTCTTTCCTCCCCCCCACCTCTTCTCTCCTCTTTCTCTCCCTCTCCCCCCTCTCTCTCCCTCCCCCCTTTCTCTTTCTCTCTCTCTGTGTCTGTGTCTGTCTCTGTTTTTCTTTCCCCCTCTTTGTTTCTCTCCCCTCTCTCTGTCTCTTTGTCTCTTGCCTCTCTTTATCTCTGTCTTTTTCATATAAACATCTCTCACAATCTTGAGAAAATTGATTCCCAACCTTTATTTATCTACCTTAATGTTCCCTTGATAGCTTCCTTAAAAATGATTTTTTTTCATAACTTATGCTTCCTCCCCATATCTACAAAGAGGTTGACTACATTTTTAAAGGTTATGTCATCTCTAAAAAAATGGTTTGAATCATTCTTAAAATGGCTTAGAAATCTGCTCCATCCTTCCTCTTCATAGCCTCCCTCTGTGATTTTTGCAGAGCTCTTCCCTTCTCTTCTTTTTGTCTTTTTCTGAGCCCTTGGGGAATTAAGGGATACTATGATAATATTGAGGAAGCTTCCCAAAGGTTCTTTTTACTTGTCTCCTTTTAGTTGTACTTTTTCCTGCTTTCTTGAGTATTAACTCCATTTCTTCTAGATCCCTTCAGTTCTAAGGAACAGGGGAGACATGGTGAAAAGTGGAAGATAGAAGGAAGGAAATATTCCCTACTCTCTATATATCCTATATTGTGCAGGCAGCTGAAGGGGAAGCAAGTGATGGCTATTTTTTTAAGGGGCAGAAAGCAGCCAAAACACTGGTGATCTGGAGGTTGCCTGAATGCTATGAATGCAGCAGTATGGAAAGAGAGTTTGCAGTTTCAGTGAGTACATTCTGGAGTGAGGAGGAAAAGGGTTGAGAGAATGGTTATGGTAAATGATTATCAGACAAAGGAGGCCTAGTGTGAGGTGGAGAGCCAAAGCAGCTGAGAGACTTTGACAGCCATGGGTTACTGAGCTCAGCAGTGTATTTTGGGATGTGACATGAGTGCAGAGAGAGAGAGTGCCTGAGAGTGAGGATGAGACTGAGAGCTTGAACAGCTGTGGTGTGTCTTGGCAGGATCCAGAGACAAAGAAGGAGAATGGGATGAGAGGTGGTGAGTTCACTGGGGATTTAGGACCTGGTTGCTGGTTGTTATCTCTTTTCTCTATCAGTCACTCATTCATCAAGAATTTAAGTTCCTACTTTGTGCCGGGTGGTGTGTTAGCTTCTGAGGACAGAAACGAAATAATTTCTGCCTCCAAGGATATGATATTCTCTTAGGGAAAACAACATGTATTCAAAGCATATATAATTCATGAGGGATAATTAAAGGCTCTAAGGTCAGGTTTTATCTAATTGATTTTTTTTTTCCAAATTAGGGGCTGCTGAATTCACCTCTGAATTTATGTTTTAGAAGGATGGTACCCAGGATGAATGGGATTACTGTACCTTTGATGCTGGCATGGTGGAAAAATAATGGATTTGGAATGGAAAATCCAAGTTTGAATCTTATACCTATCACTCACCACTGTATGATCTGACTCATGTTTTTCATCTATAAGAAGGTGGAACTGCATGACCTCTAAAGGTCCTTCAGCCCTGAATCTATCAGCCTAAAAAGCTAACACTGTCATGTTCTATCACTGGTATTCACCAGGCTGCCTAATATTTATCAGACTCTGTTTTCTTAAATACCAGGAGGTTTTCGAATAGAATCATCACCCTAGAGTATGTATGCCTAACAACTTTAAAAAATATCAGGTCGTTCCTGGGGACTTGTAAGAGGATGGGTGTCCATTGTAGTACTTTACTTTATTAAAGAAATAACAATAGTCACTCTTCAACCAAGCCACTTTCTCGGTAATTAGATTCAAGATAAGATTTTTGCTGTGAGTCTGAGTGTTTTGGAAGCTATTATTCTTTTAAGTTAGCATCAAGACAGTGAGCTCATTGAGAGCAGGAATTGTCTTTGATCTTTCTTTATATTCCTAGCACTTAGCAGAGTGTCTAGCACATTGTAGGTCCTTAATAAGTGTTTATTGACTGTCAATAAGTGGAGAAGCCAACAGCTTTTTAAAGTAGCACAATATGAAGCTAATGAAGCAGGAAATCTATCTGCTTTTGATTTTGGAGATGGAGCTATATTATAGCCCCATCATCAGGGAGCATACTGGACTTTAAGGGAAGTTGATTTGAAAGAGGTAGAAAATAGCATCTGTTGCTAATAATCCTAATAAAGGAACTAGTTTCTGCTCCATTTTGAGAGGGATATATACAAACAAATAAAAGCAGAAAGAGTCCAGATTTCTGGGCTAAATTCCTAAATTGACCCACTGGGTTGGAAAGGAGACCAAGAGGACCAGGAGGAACTCAGTGTGACTGGGACATCAAGTAACCTAGAGTGCCTGTATTTGTCTTTCCTTGCATTATGAGAAAAAGTTTGAGTGTCAGACTGAATCTCTGGATTCAGTGTCTCTGGACACTAAGAAGGGGGAGAATAAAATATTTATGTAGTGACTACTATATGCTAGACACTATGCTAACATTACCAACAGGAAGGGCAATAATGACTATGCCATAAAGTCATTGATAACCAGGTTCAATACCTTCTGAGTCTTCCCGATTCTCTCATGTGTGTCCATATCAGGGTTAGAAGAAAACGGTAGTATTTTTGAGGCTGGGAGAATGCTTTTGATTCTTGGGAAAATGTAGAAAATATTTTAAAAGGATACATTCTATATTGTTTATTAAAATCTAGTGGGTGAGAGGCACCTTTGGTATAGGAGATAAAAAGATGAACCTGGAATTAGGAGAATGGGGTTAAAACTCCACATTTAATACCAACTTTGTAAACCTGGAAACTCCCTAGCATTTATCCACTAATTCATAAATTTTGTTGAGTAGAGAGAGGGAGTTTCCATGTTGGGAGTTCTCCATCTGATAAAAATCACACATCCTTCACTTTTTGGCTTATTTGTATATCTTGTAATGCATCATTAACCAACTATTTCCACTCTAACCTTTTACTTCTCCAAGCTAATCCACATCTTCATTGCTTTCCTTTTTCCTTCCTGTTGCATGCATGAATAGGAATGTGGAGGTATATTCTGGGGAGGCATAAGTAGATAGGTATTCCTTGGGAGGAGGTAGCAGATGTCAGTAGTGGAACAGGTGCCATATTTGCATTATGGTATCTATAGCTCGGTAGGAGATAGAGGAATTTGGAGGCTGGTTGTTGAAAGGGGTATTTAAGAGAAGGTTCAGGGAATGGTGAATGATGCATGTTTTGCAAAAGAGGAATAGACAGGAATGTAGTAAGGGGAAGATGGGAAATATGTTTGTAATTTGGCAAGATTATAGTGGGCAGCATGGAAAATTAAGTTTATGGGAATGGATTAATTACTGACGTGCAGCTAGATGGTATAATGGAATGCTAGTCTTAGAGAGGAAGACTTGAGTTCAGACACTAATTGTGTAATTCTGGGCAAGTCACAAGCTCTGTTTGCCTCAGTTTCCTTGACTTTAAAATAGGGATAATAATACCACCTATCTCCCAGGTTTTTTGTGAGGATTAAATGAAATAGGATTTGAAAAGCTCTTAGGATGGTACCTGGCCCATAGTAGATTCTCTCTCTCTCTCTCTCTCTCTCTCTCTCTCTCTCTCTCTCTCTCTCTCTCTTCTCTCCTCTCTTTCTCTCTCCTCTCTCTTTCTCTTCTCTCTCTCTTTTTCTCTTTCTCTCTCTTGATATATATCTATATCTATATCTATCTATACTTATTTCTTTCTGTTCTCTTTCCACTATAGCTACCTTCAGTTTTTCTGTGGCATTAAGTACTATCTTTCTCTTTGCCCTGAGTTGGAAGTGCTGAAGATGAATTGGGCTACTGAGTATCATATCTTAAATGTCTTGGCTGGCTATATTCAAGGCTGCTCAGTCAAAAAAAAAAAAAACCCATGTGACAGTGGTTTAGAAAGTTTAAGGAACTTTTCTAAGACCAAAAAACATTGGTGTTGTATGACATCAAGCACTGTGTTCTGAGTTATTTGAAGCCAAAAATCCCAATTAATTTAAAGAGTTAGTAAAATGGAAATCAAATCTGATGAGGTTTGGAGCTCTTAACTATTTGTTAACTTCCTTGAGGAAGGCCTTGAAATGGAGTTATTGTAAACAAGAACTTGATGGTCCACTTTGTTAGGACTCAGTGATTGTGTCTCAACAAATCTACCAGTCTAGAACTACTGCCCAAATCAAATGCTGATTTTGAAAGCCAATGGCCTTTTCTCATTTCTCAGTTTCTTTGACATCTCTTCTTGGTAGTTACTTCTTTCCTCCTTTGATTTGGTGACATTGTTGTCATCTCACTCTCTTTTTCTCTCATCATCTTGTTGATTCCTTTCCTCTCTTTAAATGTCTGTCTTCTCTTTTTTCTTTACTCTCCCTTCACTATCTCATATCATCTTTAAGCATATGATTGCCAAATCTATATATATCCACACACAATTTCTGTCCTGAACTCCAGGCTCAGATTTCTAACTTTCTGGTAAACATCTTCACCAAGATGTATTCCCAGCATCTTGATGTATTTAAAGTTGACATCAATATTTTACTAAAACCTGCTCTTCCTTCCAAATTCTTTCTTCCCCTTTCTCTCTTCCTCTTCCGCCTTCTCCTCCTATCTTCTCTTTCTTTCTTTCTTTCTTTCTTGTTCTCTCTTCCCTTTCCCTCTTCTTTCATTTATCATCTATTTTTTAACTGTCTGTTAGTATCCTTTCATTCACGAATGGGCATACCTAAGGGGAATTAGGAGGGTCTCTGTCTCTCTCTCTCTCTCTCTCTCTCTCTCTCTCCTTTATCTTCCTCCTTCTCTCTTTTTGTATCTCTCTCTCTTTCTTCCTCTTTATCTCCCCTTTCATCTACCTACTTTCCTGTCCATCTATCTTTCTAGCACCTATATTTATTTTTAAAATGACATTTTTTGTTAGTATCCTATGAATTCAGGAATGGGCACTAAGGCAATTAGGAGGGACTCAGGAATTAGGAAGACGTGTTGTCAAGTATGTAGCCATTGTAACATGACCTTGTGCTATGTACCCCAGCTATTTATTGTATGTTATACTTTAACTTACAGCAATTTTCTGTGTTGCTCAGTACACAGGAATCTTCCTGGAGCTTCCTACAACACAGGAAAAGCCTCCCAAAGTAACTAAACTTTGAAAGCTTCACATATTTGTCTTAAGTTGAAAATATTAGCCCAGAAGCTTGAGTTAATTTGTTTAATATAGGTTGGTGAGGGGAAAGACTGGTGACCTTCACAGAATTGGGAGTTGGAACAGACTTCAGCATTCATTTAGCCAACCTTGCCAGTGTTATTGGCAAAACCTTCAGCCTTTGTTTTCAGGTCTCCACTGTCCTAGTTTCTTGATTGTGGTAATAGTATCTTCCTTCTAAGATCAATTATTCCCTTTTCCTTTGTCTAGTTTGTAAGGATACATGATTTGACCTACTCACATATACTTGGGGGAAATTGGCTCATAGCAAGGGCAAGGGCATGTATATTTTCCCCCTATTCATTGGCATTCTATGTGGTTGCTAAGGCCCTTACGACTTGGTCATTCTCCACTCTGAAGTAAAGGGTAACAGTGAATTCATATACAAAACTCTTATGAGTTTCTTATTGTGTTCTTTTAAGGAACTAGTGAGTACTAAAAGCTGCTCTAATTTTCCCTCTCTGCATCTTTTTTCAATAGGATGATGAGGTTCTGGCAGGAGGGGCAGATTTCTGGTTTTTATGCCTTTCTTTATTCCCATGTATTTTCTGCTTGAGAAATCTAATAAATAAGTTCCAGTGAATATAACTCCTCATGGTAAGATAGATTGACTTTCCACCTTAGGAACTTGTTTAGCTCAAGCTGTTTTTTTTTTTTTGGGGGGGGAGGAGATTGCCTACTTCCTTGGGTACCACATGGTCTCCTTGTGTGGCCAATGAAAATTGGAGTAATCCTTCTCATTTCTTGATTGATAAATCCTTTCTTTGCACATGGCCTAAAGGAGCAACCTTACTGTCCCCGGAGTGAGTAAGTCCATTATTTCTCTCCTTTCAGAGTGGAACATGGCCATGTCCTGTGCTATTTTACTCCATTTGTCCTGGGAGACCTGAGTCTTCAATGTGCATGACATAAGTGAGATTCAGGGAAGAATCACAGATCATAAATACATGATTGGAAGCAACTTTGGAGATCATCTAATCTGACTTTCATTTTGCATCAATGAAGTTGTGACTTGCCTAAAGTCATACAGGTGGTAAGTGTCAAAAGTGGGATTTAAACCAATGTTCCCAGACTCCAGAGCCATCACTATTTCCACTGTACCATTTATTAATCTTGGCTTTGATCAAGGCAGAGATTTTGCTATATGTGCAGCTTTGCTACTTCCAGTGGAGAGCCAGAGTTTCCCGATCTGGTGCTGTGAAGTGATTTTTCTGCCACAGCAGACACATACAGCAGGTCTCCCTTCTTCTGAAACTTCTCCTGGGGTAATCTTATCTTGTCATGAAACATCTTATTGCTCTGCTGAGTTTTGAGGCTCCTGAACCTATCAAGGCTTATGTTCATGCAGTGTGTTTTAGCTCCTGGACCCTAAGAAAAATATATTTTACTTGTAATTAAGAGAGAAGCTGGGGCAGCTAGGTGGCTCAGGGGATAGAATATCAACCCTGAAGTCAGGAGGACCTGAGTTCAAATGTGGCCTCAGACATTCAACATTTCCTAGCTGTGTGACCCTGGGCAAGACACTTCACCCCAATTGTCAGAGAGAGAGAGAGAGACAGAGAGAGAGAGAGAGAGAGAGAGAGAAAGAAGCTGTACAATATGAATTTTTCTCCTGTCATTGGTGGGTCTTCTAACTTCCTGACCCCCTCTGTCGCCTCCACCTTGGAGATATCAGTCCTTAGAAGCATCAATAAGGCTATACTTTGTAAAACTAAGGTCTATAGATGGTGTCTCCTCATTCACTCTGAGAGATTCCTTGACTTCCTAAATGCCCCCCCCCCCCCATAGTCTCCACAGGGAACCATTGACACTGTTGGATACACTCTTAAGAATCCTATATAGGAAGCACAATGAATCCAGATTAGGGCTTCCTGGAGAAGCCTTTATCTGTGGCTGATCTGCAACTTCATGTATTTGGTATTCTGTATTCATCCCAATGGTTCAACATTCTTTCTTTTCCCATCAGCTTCTAGATAGTCATTTAGTTTCATGGTCATGTCAACATTATCAACTATTTCCAGGAATGAGACATCCTTCCAAATGGCCTGTTTATCTTGATGGCAGTTATCTTGATGGCAGGAGGTTAGAGTCAGTGGCTTTTTTTCAGAACTCCAATCATTTACCAGTATCTCACTAGTCTCCCACAATGCCCCAGAGTACCTAATTTGGAAGCAGGTCTCAGTGCTACTTGGAAAAAGGCAATTTCATCCTTCCAGGAGGTTGGCAATAGGAGGCAATGACATTCCTTATTGTACTAAAGAACAGAGAGTACTGGATCAGGTGCCAATGTGCGGAGTGTTGCACCAGGCTGTCAGGAGACTAGAATCTAGTGGGACCAGTTCTGTACTCATTGAAGTCACCTGGGGCAGGGACTGAGGCTGGTGGTTATTGTCCTTCATTCTTGAAGAGCATCACTATGTTAGAGTCAAGTTAGCGTGGCTGATTGGTCCAAGTTCGGAATGCTCTGCCACAGGTTGGGCACAGAGAGTCTCCATGAACATTTGGGGTGGATTCCTAACTTTGTGCATCTCGCATTTCTTCTGGATTAATTCCATTCTGCTTTGCTCATAGAACATGGTGCCTTCTCTGATGAGGGCACACTGTGCCAGTGTCTCCCATGGCATAAAATCAATTCTAAAGTTCTTTAGAGAGACCTTGAGAGTGTCCTTGTATTACATTTTCTGACCACCTTGTGAGCACTTGCTCTGTGTGAGTTCTCCATAAAATAATCTTTTTGGCAAGTGTACATTTGGCATTTGAACAATGTGGCCAGCCAACAGAGTTGCATTCTCTCTGATCGAGTTGGCAGTTGAGTTTGAGAAAGGACGTCAGTGTCTGGTATCAGAATCTTCCTAAGACAATTCACATGGAAGCAGTTCAGTTTCCTGGCATAGCTGTCCAGGTTTCCCAAGAATACAGCTAGGAGGTCAGCCCAAGGGCTCTGTAGACCTTCAGTTTGATAGGCAGTCTAATGCTTCCCTTCTCCCACACTCCTTCTCTCCCTAGGAGCCTCCCAAACACTGAGCTAGCTGTGGCAATATGTGTGTCCACCTCATTATCAATGTGCACATCCCTGTATGTACGTACAATGTGTACAGTACATAAAGTATACTGCCAAGGTAAGTGAATTTGTCCACAGCATATACAATTTCTTCATTTGCTGTAATATGTTGTAACATGAATGGTTTGGTTCTGGGTGACAGAGTACCTGTGTTTTCTTGGTGCTAATTTTTAGGCCAAAATTAGCACAAGTAGCAGAGAATCAATCCGTACTTTGTTGTATCTCAGCTTTGAAGGCTGCATGGAATTTACTCTCATCTGCAAACAAAAATCATGTACCCAACATTCCCTCCACTAGGTTTTAGTCTTTTCAAGTTGAAGAATTTACCATCAGTGCCCTAGCTGACTTTGATACCATGTTTTTCCTCACTGAAGGTGTTTGACAGCATCGCTGAAAACATGATGCTGAAAAACATGGGAGCAAGCACACAATTTAGTTTCACTCCATTGGTGACTGGAAAAGCTTGAGAGCGTTTTTCATTGTCCAGAATTCGGGCAGGCAAGCTATCATGAAACTGAAGGGATTGAGGCTAGTGAAAAGTAAAGTCCCCAGTGTGGTATCTTTGAGTTCCAACTTTCAGGGGCAAAGAAAAGAAAAATGTTAAACTGAATAACAGGGGAATAAAAGAAAAAGACTGAAATTAAATAAGATTCTAGAAGAAAATTCTGGTTAAAAAGTTGAGTGCATGTAGAAAAATCAATAATTAGCTATTAATAACAGAAAGAAAGATGGCATCTAAACAAACTCAGAAAACTCTGAGTAAATAAATATAACAAGACAAAGAGAAATGAAAGAACAAGTAATGAAGTGGTGAAGACTTTGGATTCCTAAGACAGTATGGGACCACAGCAGGATATTCCTGAATGGTACAAGAGAAATGAATTTTCAAAGCAGAATGTATGACCTATATGGGAGAAATAATTGACAGAATTGAAAAAAAAACTTGAATCAGCCTCAGCAAATCTTAACAAAGAAGCAAAAGAGAAAAATCTTTATTTCTATGAGGAATGCAAACTGAAGAAGAACTAAAGATGTGAAAGGTTCATGAATGAAAGGTCCATGAATGAAAGAATTAAAGCTAGAATAGGCAGAAAAGAGAATTAATAAAGATAAAAAATTGAGAGAGAAAATATTTAAAAACTAACAAAATAAGGTAAAGTGTAATGGGCTGAGGTTTGAGTTGATGCACTGAGGTCCCAAGTACGTGAGGCTAAATAGTAATTGGGCTATACTCTATTAATATACATGATTGGATAAAGAATGGTCCCTGTCCACTCTCCGTGCAAGTCCTGATGTGTTGTATAGGAAATGACGATTTTGGTGGGTGGAGGCAGAGAGAGAGACAGGAAGAGAAGCTGGGAGAGATTGGGCCTGGGTTCGAGAGTCCAAGCTGCTGGTTGTGTGGCTGCTGGTCGAGATAGCTTCTTGACTCATCTGCACACATTGCTATCGCCAATTCTCTTCCACCTCCTATCCTTCTTCACTGAGAATAAAGACTGACGATTTTCCCCTAACCTGAATTCCTGACTCCTGTTGATTTAAAAATACACGATCTTCACAGTAAAGGAGAGACGAGTGAGGATTCTAATCAAGTAATGGAGAAAGAAAAAGGAAGGAATAATACATTATGTAAAAGGAAGAATGAATAAAGGAATTAATAAATAAACTCCCAAAACTATGGGAAAGGACAACAATTACAGGAGGTAGAGAGAAGGAAAGAATGTTTATTTATATTCATATATTATTTTAAATAAAATGTTTATTTTTTTAAATTTTGAGTTCCAAATTCCCTCCATCTTCCACTTATGAAGAAAGCAAGCAATATGATACCTATTATTATATCTTTATACCTATGAAGTCACTCAAAAGACTTCTGTATTGGCCATGTTGGAGAGGGGGAAGGCAAAAAATAGTGAATATGAAAAATGCAATTCTTTGATCTCCTCTCAGTTCATTGGTTCTCTCTTCAGAGGCCAATAGCATTTTCCATCATTGGAGTTACCTTGGATCATTATATTGATCAGAATGGTTAAACTTTTTTAGCTCACTGTTATTACAGTATTGTTATTTCTATGTATCTGCTGGTCCTGCTTACTGCACTTTTTATTAGTTTGCATGTCTTCTCAGGTTTTTCTGAAACTATTCTGCACATCATTTCTTATAGTATGATAGTATTCTACTACAGTCATGTACCGCAGCTTGTTCAGTCATTCCATAGTTGAAGGGCATCCCCTAGATTTCTGATTCTTTGCCATCACAAATAGAGATGCTATAGATGCTTTTGTGTATGTGGGTCTTTTTTCCTTTTTCCTTGCTCTCTATGGGATGCTGACCCAATGGTAAGAATATTTAAAAACTAACAAAAGAAGGTAAAGGAGAAAAGAATGAGGATTCTAATCAAGTAGTAGAGAAAGAAAAAAGAAGGCATGATACATTATATAAAAGAAAGCATGAATAAAGGAATTAATAAACTCCCAAAACTATGGGAAAGGAGGACAATTACAAAGGGTAGGTAGAATGGAATGTACACAAAGAGTATGCCTTTTGCATCTGGTTCTAAGTTGTTTTCCAGAATGGATGGGCCCATTTGGAACTCTACCAGCAATGCATTGGTGCCTTTATATTTCCACATCCTTTCCACCATTTGTCATTTTCCTTTTTTTATTACTTTGTCCAGTCTGATTTATGTGAGGTGGTACCTTGGAGTTGTTTTGATTTGCATTTCTTTAGCCAGTAGTAATTTAGGGCATTTTTTAATCTGAGTATTGATGACTTTGATTTCTTTTTTGGAACTGCTTGTTCATATTTTTTGACTATTTATCTAGTGGATAATGGAGGGAGGAATTAAAAGAGAACCTATGGAAATAGAATTTCCTTAAAATAGATAAAGCAAAAATAATTTAAGAAAAAATCATGTCTTCAAAGAGGATGGATTTTTTAAAAAATCCCAATTAAAAAAAGCCATATTAGAAACAAGGATAAAATATATACTTAACTCTTATAACCTTACATGTAAGTAGATTACCTAATCCAATAAAACAAAAGTTACAAATTGAATAACAAAAAACCCCTCAAATCTGTTGCTTATCAGTTTTAAGATTTTTTTCTCATTCTTTTTTTTCCTTTAAAAAATAGTTTTTGTTATTTGGAGTGGATCTCATGAAGGAAGAGAGGTAGTAGAAGAAATCAGGCAATGTAACTACTAATTATATTAATAAAAACTTTAAAAGAAAAAAAGACCTTTTTTATGCCAATATGAAATATTTCTATTAGTACCACCTCTTTCTGGCTCTAGAGGGTACTCAGTAGAATTAATTGATATAGACGAATAATAACTTCCCCTGCCTTTCATCATAATGCCAAAAAAGCAGTACAGGATATAGAACCTCATTATTTTAAATATTGCCAAACTGAGTCCCAGAGAGGTAAAAAAAAAAACTTGTTCACACTTGTCCAAGATCACACAAAAACAAAACTGAATCTTGAACCTGGGCCCTGTGATTCAACATCCAGTGTTCTATTTGCCACAACACATCGCATCTCTTAGTGGTCACATCTTATTTGTTATGGGCATATATCAAGAACCTTAAAGTTCTTCATTAAGTGCTAGCTATTTATTATTAATAGTAATTATAATAAATCTTCTTTGAAGTGCTGATATTCTCAGGCAAAAGTGCTAAAACTCCAGAGATAATGCCCTATCTAGAATGCTTTGTCAGGGCTCTTGAGAAGGTCCATGGTTAGATGTTAAAGAGCAACTCTCATGAACCTAGGAAGGCTGTTGGCTGTCCCTGAGGCCTGGGTGGGGAAAGAACAGTAATTTAAGCAGCAATCATGCTGCCATGAGGAAGGTGTGTTTTGTAGAATTGCTACTGTGACCCAGCGGGCATGTTATTACTGTACCACCTACCATTTTTTGTGGTACACTCAGTCCCACATACAATTGCCACTTCTGGCTCTTCAGGATTAAAGGAGCAGGGGTAATTTCCTTCATATGTCCTTAGGCTTTCCTTCCTTCCACTTCTGAATGCCAGTCTCATGATCTCTGGCTCAGCCATACCCAAGAGAATTAAGGAAATGTCCTAAAGGTGTTGTCAAATGCTTTTGTCACACTGCTATTCTTATGTCATTTTAATATAAGCCATCTTAAGACCTCAAGTAATTATAGTACTTACCGCCCATTGGATGAGACTCCTAGGTGACCTCCAATGTAGGAAAATGCAAGCACACACAGGAAAAAATCTCCATCTAAGCAAACTGCCTGGAGTTGAATTACAGATGTCACCGGGCACTCTAGCATTCTGTTTTATGACAGCATAGTCAGTCAGCTCTGCAGTGTATGGGCTTGTCTAGAAATACTGGTTCTGAGTTAGTCTACTTTATATAGGCTGAATACAAGGAATGCCATATGGGGAGATAAGTAAGCCCTTGTCGGGATTCATGGCAATACCCACTGCTTATTTATCCATGGGTCTATTTCATTGTCTTTCCAATTGTGGTATCACCACAAACTTTCTACTCATTTATCTAGTTTAAAAAACCTGGAGTTCATTTTTGAATCTCCTCTTTCCCTCCCCTCCCCTTTTAAATCCAATTCATTGCCATGTCTTGTTACTTCTGCCACTAAATTATCCTTGGACCCTTTGTCCAAGTCGTACAACCTTACTCTCTGTTCAAACCTTCATAAAATACTGAAATAAAATTTTTACCTATGAGCCTGCCTCTATTTTTTTCTCTTCTTCAATCCTTCCTTCATATGGCTGCCAAAATAGTTTTCAAATGTACAGTCTTATTGTTATCACTTTTTTGCTAAAAACCTTAAGAGGCTCCCTATTTGCTTATATCATAGAACACATATTTCTTAGCTTGGCATTTAAAACTTTAGGCTTCAACCTCCTCTTTCACCCTCACCCTTATTTAGCTTTATTTCTGTTCATGTTACGTTTTGCTCATTACTCATGTTTCAGTCGAAATAAATGTCTGGTTATTCCATGACCTTGGGCTTTATTCTATAGCCTTTTGGCTTATGTAGAAATTAGTCAGTATCTGGAATGCAATGCCTTTTTAGCTTTGCCTGTTAGGAAAAAAATGTATGCATACATGTATGTGTGTACATATATATACACATACACATTTGTTTATTTATATTATGTAAATATATATACATATATTATTAAAAGTTCCAATAAAAACCATATTAGAAACAAGAATAAAAAATATGAACCCAACTTATAACTTTACATGTGAATAGATGAAATAATCCAATAAAACAAAAGTTACAAATTGAATAAAGAAAATAAGAAAATAAATCTGTTGCTTATCAGTTTTAAGATTTTTGTTTGTGTTTATATATTTACACATACATATACACATTTTATTTATTTATATATATACACATACATATATATCTATATCTATAAGTACATATATAGTTAGATAGATAATCACCTCCCAAATCAATATATCCTCAGGTATTATTTTTTCCATGAAATCTTTCTTGATCTACCCCTTCCCTCCTTTCCTTTTCTCCACTCCTGCAGAAAGGGACTTATCCCTCCTTAGATTTTCCTAGGGTACTTTGACTCTTTTTTAATCTATCTTTGTCATTCTTATTCCTATATATATCCATTTATCCCTTTGCATCATGACTTTTAATATCTTTGTATCCCTAGGATTTAGCACAGTACCTTATGTATATTATGGACTTGGTAAATGTTTGTTTACTTAAACTGAATCCAGATTGAGATTATCATTGTCAAAAAGAAAGCTCTTTCCTACTATGAACAGCTACAAAATCACATTCTTAGTCTTGTTCTGTTCTGAGAAGCATACTGGTAAATGTTTAACAACCAGCTTTTGTGTATATGGGGAAAAGTATGCAGGACACAGTTTAACTTTAATTTCATCATTAAGAATTTCTCCATCATTTTCTGAAGACCAGAAATCAACAAAGCAATAAAAAACCCTGATCTGTAGCACCGGCAGATTTCAGATATATAAATTCTCACTTTGAAAATTTAATAATCTGCTCCAGCTAGTTAGAGGTGGCTCTTGCACATTCCTGGCCTTGTCTGAAAGATGAGCACTTTAGGAGATAAGAGCAATGGTAAGATAATAATGCTATATTTTATTGAATTTACTGTAACATTTTTCAAAGTTTTCTTCCTTCACAACTACTGTCTACTTTTATCTCTAATGAATCCTGTCAGGAAGGTATTTGGGGCCTTATTATCCCTATTTTATAGATAGGATCAGATAGAGGTTAAGTAATTCTCACAAGACCACACACGTAGCTGTGCAGTAGTAGAATTAAATTTGGAATGCTTGATGTTTCTTTCACATAGACTAGAAATAAAGGACTTCTTTTAAATTGAAAGAGAAATGCTAACTGTTACAAAGATGCCCTATTATGAAAAATAAAAAGTAATTGCATTCTTATCATCTCCCCATTGCTCATTATGTATATATGTGCACATATTATATGTATACATAAATATGTGTATGTATGTGCAGAACTGAGCATAATTACTGTAGTCCCTCTTGGATCTCTTCCTTAGCAATCATAGAATGTAGCCTAACTATGTGGAAAATATTACCAGAGATGTTTTTTCAGAACGATTTATTTAAATCATTAAAGGTTTATTTAAAATAAATTTATTTAAAACATATTGCTAGGTCTGATATGTGGAACCTGGGTTCAAATCATGCTTTTGAGATTGAATGGCAATGTGACCCATGGTAAATTACTTAACCTTCCTGACACTGGTTTCCCTGTTATTACTTGAATAAAATACTCCACCAACCAATTCTGAATGTGTCAGCTGTTGCCCAGATTAGGATGATTTGGTTGTCTATCTGGGCAGCCTTGAGCTGCTTTCTTCTCATCTCCCGCTCCTGTTTCCTCTGGCTCCTTCAAATCTCAGCTGGAAGCTTACTTTCTGCAAGAAGCTTTTTCTAGAATTCCTAAATCTTAATATCTTCCATCTGATTATTCCAGTTCATTTTGTTTATATCTTGTTTGTACATAGTTGTTTGCACATTGTTTTCCCCATTAGATTGTAAACTCCTTGAGAGCAGGAAATGTTTGTTTTTTTCCTCCCCCATTTGTATCCTCTAAACAATTCTTAGAACATAGTAGGTGCTTAATAAATGAAAGTTAATTGACATTTCAAGAAAGGTAACTCATTGAAAAGTATTGACTCTTCCCCTTTAACTTGAGTCTTAGATCTACCATTTTTCTCTGTGACCATGGATATATGAGTCTCTGGATCTCAGTTACCTCATCTGTATGAGGGGTTTGGGTCAGAGGATAATCATGACTATAAATTTAGAGATTTAGAGTTGGGGGACCTGAGAGGTCTCAAGGTTTTGTAATCTACTTTTTATATCTAATTCCACAAGATGATGACATCACAGAACATCCCTTTACTTATTTATGAACTCTAGCATTTTACATTGTATGAAACTTAAATAGAGCAGTTTTACAAGATTTTGTAGAAGTGGCTCAACAACTAATGCTCAAGTGAAAAAAAGGACAACAAAATGTTTGTTATATGAAATTAAAAAAACTCCTTTCATTTATTTAAATTATATATCAATATTTCCCATGTTATGAAAATTGCACCTTTATTTTCACTTATTTTGATGAGTAGGCAAAAAGTCATTATTAAGGATTATATAAAGAAATATAATGGGATGGAGAGAGTTGAAAGAGGAAGCCATTTGAATAGTGCCATTTACTAAGTTGGTAATGTGTACAGAGCATTCTGCAGACTTAAAGATGTATGTTAATGTCAGTTGATACTATGATTATTCTTAACTCTAGGACTTGGGGGAAATGACTTTGGTTTTTGTGGGGCTCCATTTCTCCATTTATATAATGAAAGGACTGGTCTGGACTAAATCATTTCTAAGACTTTTCTAGCTCCAAAATTCTTCAAAAGACTTTCCTCACTCTTTAAAAGACTTCATTTCGTTAATTATAGATGTTAGCTTGATTAACTCCATATGATTATTCTGCCTATATGATGGAATTGGTCCTTTGGTAAAAGGCTTTCAGCTCTGGACAAAAAAAATGTATCCAAACCCTTCATTTCTCTCAATTTCCAGAAATTAGGTGTAGAAATTCTTATAATTATTTCCCTATTCCCCTCAATTGACCTTAATTTCTTTCCCTGGACAGTATTGGGGCAGGGTGAACAGTAATATTAACACAGAGAATAAATGCAAAATATAAAGAGTAAATTCAAAGTAATTTGGGGGGAATGGGAAGAGTATAGACAATTGGTTAGGAAAAACAGGAAGTTTCTTGTAGGTTAAGAAGCATTTATTAAGCACCTACTAAATACCAGGCACCTTTGAAGTGCTAGAGATCCCCCCCCAAAAGGCTAAAAACATATTTTGCCTTAGAGGAATTGACAATATAATGGGGGAGAAAACAAAAAAAACCTGTATAAATAAGTCATATACAGGATAAATACGAAATAATTAACAAAAGCAGTGGACTAAAATTAAGAGAGTTTACCACAGAAGGTAGGATTTTAGTTGAGACCTGAAAGATGCCAGGGAAACCAGAAGGAGGAGGTGAGAAGTAGGAAGAACTTTCTGGGTGTGGAAAATGCCTGAAGCTGAGAAAGATGGAAGGAATGGAAGGTCTTGTTTGTGGAAAAATCAGGAAGCTAATGTAACTGGATTAAAGTGTATGTCGGGGTGGTGATGATGGGGGTGATGATACAAAATATATGAAGGCTAGAAAAGTGAGAAGGGCTAGGTTATGGAAGGTTTGGACTCCAAAGAAAGGGTGTTGTATCACTAGAGTAAATGTGCTACATGATCATACCAGCACTTTGAGAAAATCACTTTGGCAGGTTGCATTTGAATTGTTGTTGCACTGGGTTTTTAACTATTATTTTTCCTTTCCCTCCCTCTTTCCTACAGTCAGCTTAGTCCCACTAAGGCACAGCTCTGATTAAAAAGAGGTATTATAAGAAGGAGAATGAATGAATGAAAGAAAAAGCTTTTATTAAGTACACACTATGTGCTGGGCTCTGGGTTATGCAAATGTAAATACAAATAAGCAGAACAATCCCCATCTTCAAGAAATTTGCATATTAGTTTTTTTATTCTTACCATAAGCATCAAATAAAACAATGCATAGTCAACCAAAACAAATTCCCACATTGGCCAATTTTTTAAAAGTACATCTTCTTTTTTCTAATTCACTCTAAATCTATCACCTCTCTATATAGAAGTACATGATACCAAACTTTATCATTAGTCCTCTAGGATTGCAGTCAATATTGTTTTGATCAGAGTTTTTAAGTCTTTCAAAGTCTTTTCATGATTATTATTATATAAATTGCTCTCTGACTTCTACTTATTTCAGTATGTCAATTAAAAGAAAACAACTTCCCAGATATTTCTGAAAATCTTTCTTCCAGCATTCCTTAAGGTATAATAATATATATAATTATATGAGTTTACATTTTAAAATGTAAACCCATAAAAGGAGGGAAGCCTTGGAAAGATGTGGTTTAATTCCCTGGTTCTAGGTAAGAAGGTAAAATCTCATCTTTCTGAGCTGAGAGTCTCAGGGATGAAATGGGGGTTCCATGGGGGGAGTAAGAAAATGGTCAGAATGCATGTTGCTTCCTTTGGAAGTGACTATAAATGGCATCGTTCTGGATAAGATACAAGTCCATACAAAGTAAATCAAAACATTTCAGGAGGGTGTGTGTGTGTGTGTGTGTGTGTGTGTGAGAGAGAGAGAGAGAGAGAGAGAGAGAGAGAGAGAGAGAGAGAGAGAGAGAAACTTGAGTGTAGAAGGGAGTTAGGGTTGTAAGAATATCAATCTCCAGCATTTCAGAGAAATAATCTTCTGACCCTTACTGCAGATTTCATCTAGTAAGGGAGAATCTACTGTTTCTGAGGACATTCCACTTGAGGACAGCTGTAATTGGTAAGAATTATTTTTCCTGAAGTCAAGTCTAAATATGACTACAGCTTCCAGTCAGCACTCCTGATTCTGCCAACAAGAACAATTCTAGCCCTTCCCAGATGAAGCCTATTGGATACTTGACAGCCATCAAGCTCCTCTGTCCCCTTCCCAGTCCTCCCATTTCCATACTGTTCAGTTAGATAATTTGTTCATTTTCAAAAATTACTCTCAATCATAGGACAAAGAGAGATCTTAATCAATCTTCTAATCTACTCACTCACCCACAAATGAAAATATGGATGTTCAGCCTTTGTTCTGGAATAGGAACAATTGTACCGAAAAGGTGATGTCTTGATTTGCTCATGAACTAGATTTAATGTAGCCTGGAAATGTAGCCTGGTTTAAAATGGTTAGGACTCTTTATAATCACTGTAAAAATTGAACATTTCTAGTTCTTTCAGCTTAGTCCTCCTAGATCTCTAGTCCCCTTCCTTACCCTCTGGGTTTCTGTTGGGTGACCTCAGGTGAGTCACTTTTTGAAGCTCAGTTTCCCCATTTGTGAAATGAGGGGATCAGGTTTGATGCCACTAAAGAAAGTCCTTTTTAATTTTAATTTCCTATATATGTCCTCCATTCCTCAGTCTGATCCTATATTCTATAATTTCAGCCTAAAATATTGGCAAAGTGAGCCAAGGATCATGGAGAGAATGCTCTTTGAACACCATAAGCCACCAATCCTTGTTTTTCTTAGTCAGAGTATAGTGCTAATGTTGCCCTAGTTAGTGTCTGGGAGAATGCATTCTGTTCTTTTCCATGGCTACATATTTCATTCTTAATCCTTGCCAGAAATCAGAAAGAGAGAGGGATGGGAGGATGTGGATTGATGAGTTCACATCTAACATCCTTGCTGGAAAAGGAACTCAAAGTACACAGAAAACTGCCCCACCTTTGTATGCAAACAGATGAGGGCTGGGAATAATAATGCCTAGATTTAGAGATGGAAAAACTTCATAGGCCATCTAGTCCAGCTCTCCCATTTTATAAATGAGGAAACTTCTGAAGTCTGGGGAGATTAGATTTCTTCAAGTCATACAGCTAGTAAGCAACAGAAGTAAAATTAGAATTCAAGTCCCTCAGTTCCAAAGCCACTTCATTTGTTCTACAAGGACATAAAAAATCCCCTTTGACATTTCTGCTGGATACAGAAGTACATACTGTTCAGTTGGATATTTTGTTCATTTTCAAAAATTACTCTCAATTATAGGACAAAGAGAGATCTTAAGCAATCTTCTAATCTACTCACTCACCCACAAATGAAAATGTGGATGTTCAGCCTTTGTTCTGGAATAGGAGCAATTACACTGAAAAGGTGATATCTTGATTTGCTCATGAACTAGATTTAAGTGGAAATGTATCCTGGCTTAAAATGCTTAGGACTCTTTAAAATCACTGTAAAAATTGAGGTAGCTTGGGTTGCTGGAGCATAAGGCCTGGAGTCAGGAAACCCTGAGTTTGAATTTGAATAATTTGATTATTTCCTTCTTTTTTGCTTGTAGACTGTAGTGTTTTTTCCCCAATGCGCTGACATTCTCTCCCAGACTCAATGCACATTGAAAATAACTTGTTGCTCTTCCTTCTGCAATTCTTTTATCTATTAGAAGTATGTCATTCATATACTCAGGAGTCACCTTTTCTCCAGGCTGATCATTCTAGTTCTATTATTCTTCCTTTCTGGGGCCTCCTCTCCAACCCTTTAAATTTTGCCTGTTGCCCTTCCCTGAACAGGTTCTAGGTCCTTTCATTCTGCTTTTTAAGTGCTGTTCCTGGCTGCCCATTTATCAGCAGAAAAGGCCTGGCAGTGAATTTCTAAAAGCACTTCTATTGCACAAGGCCAGAACTGACGCATTAGCTCACCCACTCTACCCTGGGAGATT
Source organism: Sarcophilus harrisii (assembly GCF_902635505.1). NCBI lineage: Eukaryota > Metazoa > Chordata > Mammalia > Dasyuromorphia > Dasyuridae > Sarcophilus > Sarcophilus harrisii. The sequence goes on from NC_045430.1 coordinate 171,533,734, forward strand.
TAAATGCTTTTTGAGTTGAGAGGCCCTTTTGGGCTTTCAAGCATAAAGCCATCTTTGTGCTACTTTTGAAAGATCATGTGGATAATTAGAAAACAAAGGATTTTTCAATTACAATTTGTTCATTATATCTTGTTAAATTTTGTTTTTTGTTAGCTGCAATCTACTGAAATCTATCTAAGACTAAGAAGGGGATAGGATGGGACAGAGGAAAGGAATTCAAAAGTTTTTTGGGGCAGGGACAAAGAAGAGAAGAGAGGAAGTGTTTGAGGGAGAATCCATCAACAATGCTGTCTCTGGTGTGGAAATAGCTGTCTCAGCAAGGAGTTTGGAAAAGGAGTAGAATAGAAACCTTTCTGATGTTTCTAAGTTTAGAACCACTATGACACTATAGATAGATTACTAGTCTTGGAATTAGTGAGGTCTGAGTTCAAATTCTAACCCTGAGACATACTATATGTATGACTTTAGGATAGTTATTTTTCCTCAAGCCTCAGAAAATACTGTTAGACTTATTTATTGAGTTACTTATGAATAACTAGCTATATGCAAGAAGAAATGAAGGGAGAAGGTAGTCAGACCTGGAGTGATGGCCTGGGAAAAGTTTCTAGGCGTAGGAAGATCTTGGCAAAGATAAACAAATGGGCTTAAGAGGATTAAGACACAGAAAGATCATATGATAAAAAAATCATAATCAGATAATTGAATTTTGGAGTTCTTGAACATAGAAGTGTAGGAGTTATGAATGATGAAAAACAAGAGTGTCACTATCCCTGTGTACAGCTGAGGAAAAGTTAATCCTCAGAATTGAGAAACTGAGAAGTTAGGGTATTTAAAAATATCTTTTGAAGTTGCCTAATATAAGATCAGTTCTTGGCACAAAGAGGGACATTGCCAGATCCTGGAGTCATTGAGAAAGGAGAGGTGATGTTTGGGGATTTGGTAAATAATAGCTACCAGGATCTGGTTTGGTTGTTAAAATCAGCTAGAATGAACCTTAGAGGAGAAGTTACTGAGGGATGGTATTTGGAGGAGAATTTGGAAATGGCAATGAATGGTAAGGAGTATTCAGACTTCTCTCTCAGAACCAGTGAATCAGGAGTAAGAGAGAAAGTATAACTGATGCTAGAAAGCATGGTTCTTTCAGGGAATGTGGTCCCAGTGAATAACAGAGGATGGAAAGAATAGGAGAGGAAGGGATCTAAAATAAGAATGATTCCATTAATTATAGAGTGGGACTTCCAGAGGGCATAATGGAAGAAGTACGCAGATGTGAAGTCTGATAGTTCAGGGATATGTGTCACTGAGATGGACAGGAGTGAAGAAATTGAGAAAAAGATTTGCTTTTTGGTAGTTGGAATTTTGGTATCACTGGAATGGGGATGAGAAGAGGAATAAAAAGGGTTGGAGTGTATTAATCTCTAGTACTCAGGCAGAATACCAGTGGAAGGGGGGAGAGCAATGAGGAAAGTAGATAATTTGGGGTTCAGGTTTTCCTTTTCAGAGAAAAGGCAGTGTTTCAGTGTCCCCAGAAGCCCAGATACATGGACTGAATGTATTTTGTTCTTGGAACCTTATTTTCAGGACCTTGACCGAAAATGTTATATCTTTTGGAGTCAGGAAGCCAGGTCTCACCTCACAGCAATCTCTAGCAGGATCAGTTGCTGTTCAGAGATGTATTAATATCCAAGTTCAAAAGAGACATATAATCGTATGGATTTCAAGGATAAAAGGTACTGTTATGGGAAAAAAAGTAATCTTATACTTAAAATACAGAGGGGGTCAAAGGAAGGGGACTTTTTTATAGCAAAAAGAAGCATTGGAGTAAATAACATGATCACTGAGGTATTAGGAAGCTAGATCAATACTAGAATATGATCTCAATGATGTGAGTGTTCCTTCTGGTAATGTAGATCCAAACCCATCCTTGTCACTTCATCCTCAGTGACTCCTGTCTCAATCCTCTTGAAAAATCTTCTACACAGGGGTTCTTAATGCCATAACAACTAAAACATCAAGGGAATTCACAGAATTGGGTAAAAGGCTGAAAGGAAGTATGCCATCAGAGAAAGTTATAGGATTCAGAGTCAGAAGGGACCTTAGACTCCACCTCCAAATCCTTATTTTATATGCAGACACTAAAGCCTGGTGAAGTAATTTATTTAAAGTCACAAAGCTAATTAATTACAGGGCTGGGACCAGGATCCATTTTTCCTGACTTCTAGTTCAATGCTCTTTCTCAATATGATCTTGGCTGATTGTCATGTGGGACAAGTCACAGAGCTAAAATTTAATATTATTCATTTTCATTATTCTCATTTACAGGGATTTTTAACTTGGAGTACATGGACTTAATTTTTTTCTTGATAACTATTTCAGTGTAATTGACTTCTTTTGTAGTCCTACATATTTTATTTTGTGAGTTTAAAAATCTTAATTAAACAGAAGAGATTCATACACTTCACCAAACTGACAAAGAAATCATTGTCACAAAGATAGTTAAGTTCTGCTCTATAGGATATATATATATATATATTTGACATATATATGCACATATATTTCAAATTTTTTAGGCCCTGAACTCCATATATATATATATATGTATGTATATTCCATACATAGATACATTAATCTTGTAGAAACATGATCACAAGATAATATCAGATGAAACAATGTTAATGGATTACTTCCTCATTCTTGCCATAGGACCAGTGTTTTCCAGTCATCAGTCTGTTTGATAACTTAAAAAAAACTTGATTCTCTAAGCATAATTCTTTTTTGACAGTGTGTTGGGGCTAGATGGCACAGTGGATGGAATGTTGAGCCTGGAGGTGAGAAGATCTGAATTCAAATCCAGCCTTAGACACTTACCAACTGTGTGACCCTGGGCAAGTCACTTAACCCTGTTTATTTTTTTCTTCAACTGTAAAATGAGCTGGAAAAGGAAATGGCAAAGTACTCTAGTATCATTTCCAGGAAAACCTCAAATAGGGTTATAAGGAATTGCACAGGTTTGAGCAACAACAGTATGTTGCAATGCATTCATTCTTACCTCTGTATTGCTTTTTCTGGGTTACCTTTACCTTTCATACTTTAATACCCTCAGGTATTCCATGACTTATAGACATAAAGTACCACTGCAAGAACATTGATCTTAGAAATTATCTAATAATCATATCTTTTGAGCTATCTAAAAGAATGTCTTGGGAGGATATCAGAAGTTGGAAAAAACCTTGAAACTTATTGTTTTTGTTTTTAAAGGTGTCAGGGATAATATTAATAACTACTAACTCCTATGATGACTTTTCCATTGCTACAATTTTTTTTCTAAAAATAGTTTACATATGCTTTGAAGACAATCTCAATAAAAGTATGAAACAAATGGCTTTTTAAAAATGAAATTCTATTGATATTTTTGTTTTTATATTATCTACATTTCCCACAAGCCCCTAGTCAACTATTATCACAAAGAATAATAAAAGGAGGAGGAAGAAAAAAATGACTTCTGTAAAATTAGCCAATATATCAAAAACAATCTGTTTGGCATTCTATTCAGGATTCCATACTCCCAGTTGAACACCTAGCAAAAAAGGAGAGGAAATACATTTTTATATGTCTTCTTTGGAGCCATGCTTGGCCATTATACTTTTTCAGTACTCAATTTTGGTTACTTTGTTGTAGTTCTTTCTGTTTACATTTTTGTAGTCATAATTCACATTGTTTTCCTGATTTTGTTTAATTCACTTTACACCAATTTAGATAAATCTTCCTGTGCTTCTTTGTAACATTATATTCAGTGTTTCTTATAATACAGTAATATTCCGGTATATTTATGAAGCATAATCTGTTTAGCCATTCTCCAATTTATGGGCATCTACTTTACTTATAATTCTTTATGACCACAAAAGTTTCACTATAAATATTTTAGTGCATATGGAGACTTCTTTTTTGTCATTGATGCCTTTGGGGTATAAGTCTTATAGTATGATATTTGGGTCAAAGGGTATGGAAATTTTTGTAACCTGCATTATACAATTTCCAATTGCTTTCCAGAATATTGAGGATATTTTGACTCTACTAATTTACGGCTCTACTAATGACGCATTCATTTGCCTATAACCACTCCAACAATTGACTATTCTAATGGTTTGTTATCTGTGCCAATTTGTTGGGCAAGAAGTCAATCTCAGAGTTATTTTGATTTGCATTTCTCTTATTAATGATTTGGAACACTCTTTAATGTGGTTGTTAATAATTTATAACTCTTGAGAATTATGTATGATAGGTTTTTGAAAAAATATTTGTATTAGATCACATATTTATAGTCATACTATTGACAGGATAATTGTCATGATCTAGGAGCTCTTGTTATAGATTATTGAGCAAGAGACAGGGAAGGAGACCATGGGGTATGGCCAGTGCAAAGGTATAGATATGGGAAATAAAGGACCTTTGACTGAATTGTAGGTTGTGAAACGGAATAGCCAATATGGCTGCAAAATTAGGTTAACTATGTTGCCTAGAACTTTAAAAAAACAGAAGAGTTTATATTTTATCTTAGTCAATGTCAATGTCACAAACATGTTTAACTCTATTTCCTCTACTGGGAATTTATATTTTAATAGGAATAGGCATAGGTAATAGAGAATTGCTGGAGTTGGTTGAATAGGAAAGTGATATGGTTAGATTTGTACTTTGTTAGAAATATGTAAAATGGATTTAATTGGGGAGAAACTTGTCACATGGAGAGCAGGTAGAAGGTATTGCAATATTCTAGGTAAGAAGTGATAAGGAAATGAACTAAAGAGGTATTTGTATGAACAGAAAGAAAGATTCGTATGTTTGGGTTGTTATAAAGATATAAACAAGATTTGGCAATTTATTGTCTTTGTGGAGTGAAGAAACTTGAGGAGTCCAAGTAAATGCCTGAGATACTGAAAAGAAGCCTTTCTTCTAGAGAAATATGGAAGGTTTGATGAGGAGGCTAGATAATGAGTTCAATTTTAGGTATATTGAATTTAAGTTGTCTTTAAGATATTCAGTATAAAATGTTTGAAAGACAATTCCTGCTGTAGAATTAAAGTTCAGTCTAAAGCCAGATTGTAAAAGGTTAAGCAAAGCATGAAATGAGAGGTAGTAGAGGCAGCAAGTGTAGATGATTTTTTCAAGGAATGTGGCTGAGAAAGGGAGGACAGATACGTTTAGAATGATAACCCAAGAGCATGATAGGATCTAGAAATCCTGTCATTTTTTTAAGGACAGAGGAGACTTGTACATCAAAGCAGGAAACAGTTGATAGGAACATGTTGAAGACTCATGAGAGAAGGAGAATCACTGAAGATACAATCTGCTGGAGGACACAGAAAGGGATACGATCAATTATGTAGAATATTTGATCTTGGCAAACAGAAGGAAGCTGTGTTTTTGTCAGACTGGGGAAAAGGAGGAGAGAGAGATAGATGATGTTAATGGGTTTTGAGGTGAAGAAAAGACAAAAAAGGGGAGTGACACTGAATGACTTTGTTATATTTTTTACTAATGTAAGAGACAAAGCTCTCACATAAGGGATATAGGGAAAGAAGAATTGTTGGGGAGGGCAGGGCTTTGTGAAGGAAGAGAAACCTTGAAGTAATTTTTGGGGGGAAATTAGGACTCAAATGGGAATAAATAAAAGGAATAACCTTGCTGTAGTAAGAGCCCAGTTGAGATTAGTTAACATGAATTTGTAATGTAAAATCAGCAAAGTTTTGGGATATCCTCCAACTTCATTTGCTAGGAATAGATATGGAGAAGGTGGATGGTGGGAGCAATTCATGGTTGAGGTTTGGCAAGAAAAAAACAGTAATAACTCAAAAGGGCAAGGGATTCAAGAATAGTGGACAGTGCAAAGTTGAAACAAGTAAATACTGGAGACAGAGGAAAGAAATGAGAACAGGGGTAATGACAAGATACTGAGAGATAAAGAGAATCAAAATATTGAAGAGCAAGTGTAGAATGGGTAAAACATAGAAAGAAAATATGGTCAGATAGGATAATGTCAGAGTTTCTAATTAGGAACATGGAGTCTATGTAGTTAAGTTGTTGTTTAATGTCCAACTCTTTATAATGCCATGGATTATAGTTAAGTGTCTGAGGCAGTCTTTGAACTTAGGTCATTCTGACGTCAGGACCAGTGCACTTTCCACTGCACCACTTAGCTGCCTCCCTGTAGGTAAGAGTGAAAGCTACTAATATAAAGGGGTTATCACCACCACCATCATCATCATCAATCATCATTATCCTGACACATAACTTCCCTCTTCATGAAAACTTCCATGACTACTGTAGCCCACATTGATCTTTAAAGTCTTAAACCATATTTAGTCTTTAAAGAAATAATTTTATACTTGAGTATATGTTGATTTATGTTGTTCCTTAGTTGGCTGATTTGTGTTTTATTTTCACAATGAGACTGCAAGATTTCCTAAGGTAGGTATTCTGTCTCATACTTTGTATCCTTCATTGGACTAGCATTTTTTTTTTGAAAAATTTTAAGAATTGGTTAACAAGTTCTGTCTCAGACTTTAATGATCACTTTGTTTTGTAGCTCTTCTTTTAGTGTTGGTATTTTAACTGCTTTCAGAAGGGTAAGTCTGAAGGAGAAGAGTTGTATTTTTAGCTAAAATTGGTACTTTCCTCAATTATCAAACAGTTCACCCTCATCTCCATACGAAAGGTGTTAAATAAAATAAGGGTTCAATAAATATTTGTTGACTTGTCTATTGACATAAAAATGAAGAATGGAAAGCTTAAAGTAAATAAAAGGGAAATCTTTTGGATAATAAAAACTATTAGGTGGGAAGATTGTTTTCTCAGTAAATAGCAAATGACCTATATGAATATGTAATTAAAATCTAGAAACAAATAAACACAAATGCTACAAGAATCATGCTATAGGGGCTATAATATAACCAAACCAGTATAGGGCTTAGACATTAGCTATGTGACCCTACCAAGTCACTTAAGCCTGTTTGCCTCAGTTTTCTCATCTGTAAAATGAGCTGGAGAAGGAAATGGCCAACCACTCTAGTACCTTTGCAAAACAACAGCAACAAAACAATAAATAAATGGTGTCCTGAAGAGTTAATAAGAGGGAAAATGATGAAAAAAACATCAAAAGTAGTGGTATGTGGGGAAGAAGTGCATTGAGTCTAGTTTCGAAGCAAATAGGATACCACTTTGTTTCTATCATCTGTGCTTATGCTATTTACTAAACTCAGTTAAAGAATTTGTAAATGACCTTTGAATAAATTAATCTCTAGTAATAAAAATAAACTTGCTTTGTAAGCTGATAGCTTTCTAGTTATTTCTGTTGCATGAGCCTTATAATCACCATTTTTTTTTCTTGGTCTGTTAAAGGAGTTGGCTCCTTTGATTTACTCCCAGGAGAAGAAAATTTGTCTATAGATAGCAATGGCAGAAAATTGAATAATACTAATGAGCTATGCTATAGTCTTGTATTCCTTTCAGAAAAGGAAAGGTTAGAATAAGCTAAACTATTTATCTCTATTAAACTAGAAATGTAATATTTGCATGGAACAAACTCTACTACCCATTGATAACAAATGAATGGAAAGTAAAAGTTTAGATTTAATTTATTTGAGTCTGTCTATTCCATTTGCTCTTCCAGTTTCTCTTTCCAACATATTCCTTATAAATATACACACACAGACATATATCTTCATTGACTAAAAAAGATTAAATGCAATAAAGATGGATGAATTGCATAAAATCATTCACTTGTTTTATATGCTACCAGTTGATGTATCTTCATCTTTCTTATATGAGAATTAATGGAGGAATTTTCCATTTCCTGCTTGTTTATTGAAGACTGAGCATTGAAATTTAAGATACTGCAACAAAATAAATTTATTTAAAACCACATAAATCCTTCAGAACTCCTGAGCTACTTTCTTTGTATAGACTTTACTGTATTCTATATTTCTCTAATGGAAAACTTATTGAAGGATGAAATCTGTCCATTGTTGTGGCATAGTTATTGAGCATAATATGTGTTCTTAGATTATTCTAAAGTACCCTTACTCAGTGAAATCTATAACAACTAGAATAATGTGTTTTTCTATAGTTATAGCAAAAAGGAAATGTGTATAGCTGACTATACTGTATTTATCCAATATGATGATATGCCCCTTACCAATTTGTTTTGAATAAAACCTGTGGACTACATATGATGAATCCAATATTTCAATAAAAATTCTATGTTATGCTTCCTTTTCAAAGAGATCATGTTTTATGGGGGTATACTTTCTAGTTCATAGCACCTCTTTTCATACCAACAGAGGAAATTCAATTCTTTCTTTGGAGTTCCAATTAAGAGTACTATCCTGATGTCTTTGGGTTATTAATAAAGGTATTAGTATAATTAAGCTCAAAGATCTATTTAATACTGAGAATTATACAGAGTCATTAGCTTAGTTTCATTGGATTATAATAGAAAGCTATTTACCTTTTCTTAGAAATGAAAATTCAACTATTAACTTTGCCTCATTACTCTTCTACATAGTTAAAATAATTATTTAGGAACTTGAAAATTCAAAGGCTATTTAAAAAAAATTGGGAAACATCCAGAGTTTGTGATTATTTTTAAGGACCAGCCTTTAAAAGAAAAATAAATGGAATCCAGTTATGGTCTGTGATGTACTTGCGATTTGATGACAATTGATACAAATTCAATTCATATGAATATTTACAAAGTCAGAGTACAGTTAGAATGACCACACTGATCTTAAAAACATTTTCTTTTCAAAATCTTCCTTGATATCAGAACATGGTTGACTCATTTTGCTATTAGTGTAAGGACAGTCTGCTTCAGAAAGCAAAACAAAACAAGATATAATGTATTCCTAAGTTAAATGGAAATGATTTTCTGCATGTTCTCTTCCTAGGTCATATTTGATGAAAGCATTCTGAACATTCTTAAGACATAATTTGCCTCAGCTTTCAGTGCTAGTTCTATTCAATTAAATCAAACAAGCACTTATTAATCTCCTATTTTGGGCCAGGTGCTACAGTAGGAGATGGGGATGCAAAGACAAAATACACAAAAAATCTCTGGATTCAAGGATTTATTCTGCTAGTATCTGTTAGAAGATGCAAAGATGGATCTTTTTCTGTAATTCTTTTCCTCTAATACTCAGAGTAGCCTCATATTCCTGCTCCATAGTCTTTTTCCATCTTTTTCCAAAGGGAGTTTTTCCCAATTATTAGATTCTTAGCCAATTTTTTAAAAAGTAATTTTGCCCCAGGGCAGGGAATTTCAGTGTAAACAATATGCAGTTATATTTTATGTGCACAGCTTAGTCTAAGAATTCAGCTTGGAATGATAATAAATACATTATAGATTCCTTGATTTCCTCTGAGGAATACAGAGAAATCTTAGGGAGTTGTGTGGGGGATATTCCATAATTTCAGTCATATCTGACTCTTTGTGATGACATTTGGTGTTTTCTTGGCAAAAATACTGTCATTTCCTTCTCTAGCTCATTTTACAGATGAGGAAACTGAGGCAGGCAGGGATAAGTGTCTTGCTAGGGATTACACAGCTACTAAGTGTCTGAAGCTGGATTTAACCTCAGGAAGATGAGACTTCCCGACTCAAGACCCTGCGCTCTCTCTGCTATACTGCCTAGCTATGTTTCATGGGGGATTCAGAAGGTTTTTTTTTAAATTTTTTATTTTTCATGTTCTCCATTATCCCACACTGTTTCTTGTCATAATGGTCTCCTGAAAATAGAGATTTGGAGCTGCAAGGAATCCTGGAAATAATTCTATTTAATCCTCTCATTTAATAGATGATGAATATGAGGCACAAAGAGGGAAAATTCTTTCCTTAAGGTCACCAAGGGTAGTAAGTAGAAGAACAGGACTGAGACCAGTACTCTGATTCTTCCACGACACCCTTCCTTTTCAGTTTTATCTTCAGGCTAGTTAGGAATTTTCTAATAGTACTGTAACAGCTTTTTCTGGGTCCTAGCAAATGTCTGGAACTCTTAAACTGGTTTTCTTTTGCTTTCTGGGTTCCATAATCAGACTCAGGCTCAGAAGCCAAGCTGGTTCCCATGAACTTCTGCCCTTCTTCCTGCTATGAATCAATTTTCCTTTCTTTTCTATTGTGAAAAGATAATGTGTTTGAACATTGTTTTATCCAAAATAGTTTCAAAAGATTTGAAATAGAAGAAAAGTCAAATTCCTTTTAAGAAGAAGCTAAGAGGACGATGAAAAAAACTAGTTTAGTTAATAGGTAATCTTATGTAGTATAACTTTCATATTAGTAAGAGCTTCAAAAGAGGGACATAGAAGGTTATTGTTAAGGTCTCTCAAGAAGCTTTTTTTTCCTGATTGGACAGGATAGTTATAGTAACTCAGTGCTGTGTCTGGACCACCATGTTGTAGAGGACGGCTTTTAGTTAGGTTGGGAATTTCCATTCAAGAGGCTTTGGCAAAAATGTGTATAATAATCATGATTATGATGATGATAGTCATTATAGTTAATTTATATAGTGCTTTAAGATTTACAAATATTATCTTTCTAAAAATACATTTTTATTGATTTCTTCTGCTTTTTTACACTATCACAATTTCCCCAGTGTTCCTCCTGTCCTCTTCTCAGAGAGCCATTGCATTTAATAAATATGTATATATATTTACAAATAATTACATATATTCATATTATTGAATATATATGCATATATAAATATTTAAAAACTAAAAAGAAGAAAACAACACCATAAATAGTCAATACATTTAAAAAAAGACAGCAGAAGTCTTACCTTTGCTGAGGGATGGGCTGGAAATTTCTTTTCATGTGTGTTTGTTGGCGCTACACTTGTCCTTTGTAATTTTGAAATTTTCACTTTTGATTATTTTTTGTAATTTTCTCACTTAAATTGTTGTAGTCATTATGTATATTGTTTTCTTGAATCTACTTATGTCACTCTCTATCAGTTCATATAGATATATTTTTTAAGGATTTTATAGTATTTTATTTTTCCAATTACATGCAAAGATAGATTTCAACTACCTTTTTAAAAATTTTTAGCTTAGGTAATTGGGATTAAGTGACTTGCCCAAGATCAGGGTCACCCAGATAGCAAGTATTAAGTGTCTGAGGCCTGATTTGAACTCAGGTCCTCCTGACTTCAAGGCTGGCACTCTTTCCACTAAGCCATCTAGCTGCCCCCTTATAGATCTTTTTGTGCTTCTCTATATTCCTCATATGATCATATTCATTTGTTACAACACAATAATATTCCATTTCTTTAATGTATCATGATTTGTTTAGTCAGTCCCTAATTGAATAGGCATCTCTTTTGTTTCCTATTCTTTGCTATCACAAAATTGCTGCTAAAATGTTTTGCTGGCTTTGGAAATTTTCTTATGATCAATGGTCTTTTTAGAATATAAGTCTAGTAGTGGAATTTTCTGGGTCCAAGTATATGGACATTTTATTTATATAATTCTAAATTGCTTTCCAAAAAGACTGTACTGATTCACAGCTTAATCAAAAATGTACTAGTGGGGCAGTGGATGGAACACCAGCCCTCAAGTCAGGAAGATCTGAGTTCAAATGTGGTCTCAGACACTTAACACTAACTAGCTGTGTGACCCAATTGCCTCAGAAAAAAAAAAAAAGTACTAGTGCTTCTGTCTTTCCATAGCTCCTTCCTTAATGACTGTTTTTATTTTTTGTTAACGTTGGGAATTTGCAGAGTATGAAGTGAAATCTGAGGGTTGTTTGGATTTGCATTTTTTAATATTAGTGATTTAGAACATTTTTTTCATAAGGTTGTTAATAGTTTATAATTCTTTTGAGAATTGTTTTTGTCATATCTTTCCTTCATTCTTTTCTTTGTTCCTTCCTTCTTTCCTTCCTTTCTTCCTATCACTTACCTATTTAGGAATGATTTTTGTTTAATTTTTATATATAGTTTTATATATATATACATATATAGATATATACATATATCTATACATGCATGCTGTTTATATGTTTTTTATGCCAAGCCTTTATTAGAAAATTTTAATACAAAGATTTCCCCATTTGATTGTTTTCTTCTTATCATAAGTATATTAATCTATTTACACAGTTCAGTTTTTTGTAATCAAAGTTATCTATTGTATTATTTTGTAATTACCCCCATCTCTTGTTTGGTTAAGAATACATCGATCTGAGAGAGGTATATAATCTGCTTTTCTTCTAATTATTTTTATGGCATGATCTTTAATTATAAGGTTGCATATCCTTTTAAAATGCATTATAGAATATGGTAAGTTGTTCTACATCTTAATTTCTGTCAAATTGCTTTCTTTTCCCAGTAGATTTGATCAAAAAGAATTTTTCTCTAGATAATTTTTATTTTCTACTTTATTGAATGATGGGTTATTGAGTTACATTGCTTTTTATTTTCCATTGTCCAGTCTGCTTCATTGATTTTCCTTTCTATTTTCTCTATTTTTCAAATCAATACCAGATGGTTTGGATAAGTGGTATCAAAATCAAAGAGAAAAGGAGGTCACTAAGTTATGCTTAAGGATCCTCTTGATATTGACTTAGAAAACCACATGTTTAACATTTTTTATGTTCTATTATATTTTTATTTATTTTGTAACATTTCCCCAATTATATTTTAATCTGAATTAGAGAAGCGCTCTGGAATGCTTCTGTATTTAACACTTCTGTTTTGGATAACTGCTATTTTGTAGGGTTTTATGAGGTTGATAAAGCGCCATTCCCCCTTCTTCCTTATCTCTTTTTATTATTTCCCTTAATATCCTTGATCTTTTAATTTTAAAATAGATTTTATCATCACTTTATTGAATTTCACAAAATATCTCTTAGATGATTTGTTTGGCATAGAGTTAAACCTATTGATTTTAAAATATTATATTTCTATTATATTGGCAAGGACCAGTCATAAAAATTGAACATTCCTCTAGCTATTTAAATTATCTTTCATTCCTTTAAAGAAAATTTTGTCATTGAATATGCAAGTATTTTCTCATTTTATTTTCCTAAGAGTCTTGGGAGGTAATATTACCCCCATTCTACAGATGAGGAAATTGAGGCAGATGGGACCAAATGACTTGCCCAGGGTCATACAGCTAGCAAATGCCTGAGGCTGGATTTAAACTCTGATATTCCTGACTCCAAGACCAGAAATAACCACTTTACTTGTTGTCTCTAGACTTTATTACAAAAAGAGATATGGAGGCAGCAAACCAGTGAAGTATTATATAGGAACTTGTGGTTAGGGTAGTAAAATTCTGGGAGGATGGCACAGTAGTCAGAAAATTCAGGCTTTCCAAATTTTCTTCTCCACAAAAATAACGGGGTTTATAAAGCCTATCTTCCTGAGACAACTTGAAAGGTCCTCAGAAAGGATAAGACCTCCAGGGGCTGAGATTTGTCCTAAGTGAAATCTAATCATCTCCAGTCCAATTCAGATGAATCAAGAAGCATCAGGCCCTGGGGACTAGGTCTCAAAAATTCACCTGACAAATTTTTACTTCAGGACTTCAAGAACTTTCACTAGAACTGTCACTTCATAAACTTTTACCTAAGGAAGAGTGGTGGGGATCAGAGGGCTGGGTAGGTGAAGATGGATGGATTTACAAGTGAATTCTATCAAATATTTAAAGATCAACTAATTCCAATATTTAAAATAATTTGGAGTAATAGACAAAGATACTAACAGAACTTGCACTATACAAGCAGAAAAATCTGAGGTTACTGCCTAATTGATAGGAAAAAATTATATAGATATATATTCATATACACACATATATATACATACACACATATACACATGTATATATATTATATATCTACAAAATACATACACACCTATATACATGGTGTGTATATATATATATATGTATGTGTGTATATATACACACACTCATATATATGTATGTATATATAGATTTAGATATAGAAATATAGACACGAAGAGGGGATAGACTGATAGAAACACACATAGAGCTGTACCTAAGTAAGTTCCATAGCTATACCCTAAGTGAGTGAATTCCTTCTAGATTTAATCTGCTTCTTTCTTTGACATTAGTGGGGTTTCTGTCTCCTACTTAGGGTCATCCCCTTTCCTCTTATCTTGTATTCCAAGGTCAAAAGTTTCTCCCTGGGACCCATTCCCCTCAACTAAATCTGGCTTAAAAAACTTTGGTGTGTAGAACCTTTCACAATATTGACTCTAGTGTTCCACTTCCTACCCTTCAGAAAAATTTGTTTGACTTGCCCTGAGAGGAGTATTTATAGTTTTGCAACATTGCTGTGACCGCCCTATTATTTCTTAACTTATCAAACTATTGCAAACTGAATTTCTTATTAGCTTAGGGAATTGTATAGCCTTCAGACATTATAGCTGGAATTTTGTGGTGTACTTGGATGAGGATGAAGAACAAAATATTCTTCTTTTGTGTAATTTCTTAAGGACATTGCTTGTTTGATTTACTGATATAGGTGATACAGTGGTAGAACACTGGGCTTGGAATCAGAAAGACCCCAATTCAAATCCAGCCTCAGATACTTACTAGCTATGTGATGCTGAGTAAGTCACTTAACCCCATCTGCCTCAGTTTCTTCATCTGTAAAATTAATTGGAGAAAGAAATGGCAAACCACTCCAGTATCTCTGCCAAGAAGACCCTAAATGGGGGTCACAAAAAGCTGAACGTGATGAAAAATAACTGAAACCTAAAGTATTTGAACAAGGTAAGCAATATGTAAAAAACTTCAAAGAGGAGGAAAGGCTTGATTAGGTATTGAAGGAAGTGGAAGATTTGCATAGTTAAAGAAAGCAGGGGAATGTATTCCAGTTACTTATTCATTGCAAATAAAAGGTATTTACTTAAACAAAATTTGAGTACTTGATGTGCTTAGAAATTTCAATAACAGGGTCTTTGTGGGGCAACTGAGAAACTATGCTAAATAGCTTGACTGGTGATTTCAGTTTTTAGAAAAATGATTTTTTTCCATAGTGACAAAATATGGGATTGGGTCAGTTCACTGTCACTGTCATCATCATGATCATGATCATCTTGTTTTTGTTACTTTGTTCTTTTTCTTTTGTCTGTTTTTGTTCCTTTTTTGTCATCTTCTTTCTCCTCCTGCTTTTCTTCCCCCTCTCTTCCTTCTCTCTTTTCTCCTCTTCCTTCTCCTTTCTCTTCTTTCTTCTCTACTTTTTCTCTTCCTCCTTTTCATTCCATTTCTCTTCTGGAATGAGGGAGAAATGTTATACTGAGATAATCAAAGGATTATTGTTCAAAACCAAACCAAGCCCTGAAGCTTCCCTTTCCAATAAGAAACTCAGTTTCAAGATACAAATTCTAGATTATTGCCAATCAAATTCTGTTTCTTTCATTTTCTTGTCATCAAATGCAGACTTTTTAATTGCCAAGAACCTTGAACTGCCAAGAACTTGGCATTTGAACTACCATTTATTGTAGAGCAAAGGATGATGAGTTTACATATTCTGAAAAACACAGGATTGTTTTAAGAAGCAAAGGAAAATATGTCCTTATAAAGTGGAGTCCTTAGCAGAAGCTTTTGACCTTGCTATAATAGCATAGCATAACTTGATATCAACAAACAAAATATAAAACCTTGTTCGGAGAAATAGATCTATTTGTTCTCTTATATACCTCCTTTATCATTTTTGTCTCCAAAAATGTCATTACCAATTTTTAAATATTGGAGGAAAAATAAAGAGTACAGATTCTCTTCAAGGAACCAAATAAAATGCTTTTGGTTTCTGGGAAATAGAATTACACCCCCCCCCAAATGTTGCATTATGAATTTTGCTAAAAATAGGTCCATTAAAACAGAACCAAAATTGATACTAAGAGAGAATCTAAATGCTATAGTGGTATGTTGCCTAGAATATAAAACAATCCATTTAATGAGATAATTGGAATTTGGAAAATATAAATAGAGACCAATGGGCTAATTTTTTTTAAAAGCTTATTTCGGGGCTTATTTTTAAAAGTTATCATACCATGCATTATATAACATGTTTATCTTTTTATTATATGATCAACCAAATATAGACTTTTTGAGGATATTTACAGAAATAATAAGATCTTATGTTTATTCTCATGGAGTTATTTTTAGAGAATGTAAGTGACTACATTTAGACCCATGGAAAGTGAAGGAAAAAAAAAACCCTCCAAAATTCCCTCCACCCCAGTTATTTCCCTTCATGGATGGAGTCAGGAGGATATGTTAGGTGGTTAAATCAATGTCCCTGAAATGAAGACCTGGATTTGAAACCCATCTGATACTCTTAATAGCTGTATCACCATGAAATTTATCTCTCTGAGATTAATTTTTCTCATTTTTAAAATGGAGATAAAAACACCTAACATACTGAGTTGTTGGAAGAGATAATATTATGCAAACCACTTTGCAAATATTAAACTCTATATAAGTGCGAATAATTATTGTGTAAAGTGAGGACAGAAAATAGTAATGGAATGAATAGACAGTTGTGGAGGTGGTGTCTTCTGTACTATCAGCCACCTTGACAACAAGATATTTGACAAATTGAAGTGATGATTGTCATCCTTTTGTGTGTAAAAACTTTCACATGCATTTCTTACCACGTTGATAATATATTAATGGTTTATTTTAAGAATTCCTTCTGGTTTTCAAATGCATATGGGACAGAAAGAACTATTCATTTTAATTCCCAAACATACGAATACCAAGTAAGAGCTTCCTTGCAAAAGGGAAGGTCATTAAAAAAATTTGTGCTAGGCCGTTCTTGAAAGATATATGTGGGCAGAAAGTGTTGAAAGAGAATTGGGGCAGATGTTTTAATGAATAAGTAATTGGAAGCTTTCCACATCAATTCAGATGTGAATTAAAATGAAGTTCCTTGAGAAGGTGTTATGTTCATTGGGCTGTTGAGGCATTGGACTTTGGAGAGGACTGTGTGAGCCAGTTTATTTCGTGGCAACAGGACAGCAAATGAAGCCTCTTTTTTAAAAAAATAGGTCAAGGTATTTATTATTTTTGCCAAGGCTTCTAGAATCCTAATTATAGAATATCAGTGTAAAAGGACTTCAAAGGTCATCTAATCCCACCTATGTTTCAATACTTCAAAGGCTCTGTGATCTCATGTCCTCCATTAGTACAGAATATAACTCCATCCATGATTTTACAAAATCAAAGAACTTCAGAGTTGGAAGAGACTTTAAAAGCCATCTACTCCAGCTCATATCCCTATCCTCCAAATCCTTCTTATAAAATATCAAATAATGAACCATTCAGTTTTGCTTGAGGACCTCCATGGAGAGGGAAATCACTCTTTCCTCATGTAGCTTGTTCCATTTTGTAGATAGCTTAATTTATTATAAAGATTTTTAAAAATTATATTAAACCTAAATTTGACTCTGGATTTTTACAAAAATTTTACCCATTGCTCTTAGTTCTATCTTCTAGCACCAAACAGAGCTCAAATCCTTTTTTCACAGTTTAGTCCATGAAATCCTTGAAATCCAACTTACATTCCTGAGTCTTTTTTTTCGGTGATAAACAACTTTAATTCCTCCCCCCAGTCCTATTGTGACATGGAGTCATGACCTCTCACTGATCTGGGCTCATTACTGTGGATAATTTATCACTTTCTCAATGCTTCCCCAAATTGTGGTGTCCAAAACTGAACACAATACTCTAGGTGTCATCTAACAAGGGCAGAGTACTGTGAAACCATCACCTTTTTATTCCTGGAAAGTCTGATTCCCTTAACATACTCTAAGATCACATTACTTTTGGGGGGAATCACATAACACTGTTAATTAATATTAGATTTGAATTTCACTAAAGGTCAAGTTCTTTTAAAACTCAATTGCTCTCTTTCTAACCGTGCCCTTTCAGTCTTACGAAATCATACTA
The DNA here is from genome assembly GCF_902635505.1 of Sarcophilus harrisii. Lineage (NCBI taxonomy): Eukaryota > Metazoa > Chordata > Mammalia > Dasyuromorphia > Dasyuridae > Sarcophilus > Sarcophilus harrisii. The sequence goes on from NC_045430.1 coordinate 171,551,701, forward strand.
TATAATTCTTGACCTTGTTTGCCTAAATATTCCTTTCAGAAGATCTATCCAATATATAAGAGGATTTTTAAAAGATATTTTTACATTTAGAAGATACCAGTATTATACTCTAGCTATCTATTTGTTAACTATCATATAACTGTCCAACTTATTGTCTTCTGATTATAATCTCTTTGATGATATTTCTTATGTTGTTCTTATGTATTGATTATGTATGTTGTTCTTATGTATTAAGTAAAGGTCATCATTGGAAACAGATTGTAAACCAAATGTGTAAAATTCAAATAAAATCTATATCTAAGGATCCTTTGGGCTGCATATCAACTTACAGAACCCCATATTACTATTATCTGCGTCCAATTGTATTATTATTTGTTTTGTTAAATATTTCTTAATTTCAATTTGTTCAGGTCACACTGGGGAGTATTGCTTTGTGTGTTTGACACTTCTGCTGTACCTGACTTGAATCCACCAAATTTCTTTCAACTGGTCTTTGAGTCACCTACAATTTTTATTTCTTATAGATTGTGGTGGCCTAATCTAGATCAGAAAATAAATTATTTCTACAATAACCTGGATGAGTTGTTATCAAATTGTAAGTTCTGTAGTGATAGAGAAGCTGCTCCCTCCAGATCCAATCTTCCCTTTTGGATTTTTGTAATGGTGACAATCCACGTAACAAAACAAAATATAAATTTCAATTCTGTGTGTTCTCTTTCTTTTCCAACAATGATGATGGTGGAGTGGCAGAAAAGGAGGTTAGAAGATGCTAAGCATAACAAAGGTTTAAATTGTATGAATCATTTCTAATCATGGCAATACTTGAAGTATGAGTTTTTTGTCTAATAACCAGAAATGTGATATGCCACTGGAAAAACTGAACCACATCAACATTGACATTCTTATTGTAAGTTAAGAAACTTAGACTAAGGACATAGACATAGGTAATAGACATTAGACATAGGTAATAGAAGGATGATTCATAGTTTCTCCTTGGGGAGACTAATAAAAGAGTTGACAAAACAGACTTCATTATGAAGCTAAAGGGAAAAAGTAAGAGAGAGAGAGAGAGACAGAGACAGCAGAGAAGAAGGAGAAGAAGAAAGAATCAGAAGAAGAAGAATCAGAAGAAGAAGAATCAGAAGAAGAAGAACAAGAAAAAGAAGAAGAAGAAGATGATGATAATGATGATGATGGTGATGGTGATGGTGATGAGGAGGAGGAAAAAGAGGAGGGGGAGGAGGAGGAGGAAAGAAGAAGAAGGGGGAGAGGAGAAGAAGAAGGAGGAGTGGAGAAGGAGGAGAGGGGAGAAGGACGAAAAGGAGGAGGGGAGGAAGAGAGGAGGAGGAAGGGGGAGGAAGTGGAGAAAAGGAGAAGAAGGAGAAAGGGAGGAAAAAAATGAGAAGGAGAGAAGGAAAAGGAGGAGGAGGACAGGAGGAGGAGGGGGAGGAAGAGAGGAGGAGAAGAGGAAAAGGAGAGAAGAAGGGAGAGAGAGAGAAAGACAGACAGACAGACACACACATACACACACAAAGACAGACAGACATACAGATAGCAAACAGAGACGGAGGCAGGGAGACATAGTGACACATACACATACAGAGACATAGAAATAAAGGTGGTGAGAGAAATTTTTATGGAACTGTTGGTCAACATGTCTTCATGTTCAGCAGAGGCAAAGTGGCCACCACAAAGATAACTATCCCCTCCTCAACAATATTTGTTGCAGAGGATGATGAAGCAAATAAATTCTATTAAGGATCTAATAAGATCTTCTACCTCAAGTTAATATAGCACATGTCTCATTGCTATATTCAGATTTCTAATATCTTTTTGGTACCTCACCTGCTAAAATTCATAGCTCTAAGTTCTTATTTGTACTGAAAATTCCTCCACAATCAAAGCCAGATGGAATATGACATTCTAATAAGGGAAAAGAGATATAAGTAAAGCAGAAGGCTGGGTATATAACAAAGGGTTATCATCAATTTACTCAATGGGAAGTTAGGTTCCTAGTACTTGTTTAGTATATTATCTGCAAAATTCATAGCTTTAAATTCTTATTTGTACTGAAACTTACTCCACAATCAAAGCCAGATAGAGTTTATGACATCCTAAGAAAGGAAAAGATATGTATTTAAAGCAGAAGGCAGGGTATATAACAAAGGGTTGTCATCAGTTCTCTTAATGGGAAGTTAATAGATCATATTATATGCAGCAAACTATTTACCTTTTTATTGGATGTCCAGATTCTTTGGTGTTATAAGTAGGAACTATGGTGGAGGGCTTTATTCATTTTTTTCCAGTCACAGCAAATCTTGTATATGTGGACTTCTCAATTGGGAGCTAAGGGGGTAATTTAAACCCACATCTTGATATTTTAGCATTGTCGCTGTAGCTGCACAGAGATGAAGTGACCTGATGAAGATATGAAAGCACAATATAACTGCAGTACTTTGAGGTATGGATGGTTATTTTCATTTTCATGGATGATTTGTAGGACCAGTTTTGTTGCTTTATATGCACATGGAAGTCAGTAGAACAATAATCAAAAGACAGACATTTTATATTTCGCCACAAAAATTGGGAGATAAACACTATTTCAGAGGCTCTAATGTTAATAGTTAATAATAACTAGTTAATAGTTAATAAAAATGGAAAAAGGGCTTAAGAAGATCTGGGTTGAAGGCTTGTTTCCTATAACAACTTCATAAAATGATTAAAAAAAAAAACAGAATAGACTTTAGAGGTTATTTGGTTCTGTGGTATCAGACTAATAGAAATTGGCCACAAATTGACTCAAAAAGTCACAAACATTATCTATGTTGTATTGTATTTTCATTTATTTTATTAAACATTCACCAAATATATTTTAATCTCAAGCTCCATTCAGGAGTCAGAGGGTCATGACTTTGACATCTTGAGTTTTAGACTAATGCCCTAATTTTTCAGATGAGGAAACTGAGACCTCAAGAAGTGATATGTTTTGTTCAAAGACATACATGTAATTGGTAGGATTTGAATGTAATTTTCCTGACTCTAAGTCCAGTGATATTTCCATATTATGATGTTTTTTTTCTCTACTTGTGTGACCATGAGCATGTATTGACATATCTATCAGTGTCCAAGGCAACTTTAAGACTATAAATTGCATATCATTTAATCAACAGGTATTTTTAAAAAGCCTACTATGTTCTAGATATGGTGTTAAAAGCCAGGGCTACAAACTCAATAAATGGAAAGAAAATTTCTCCATTCTCAAGGACCTTGAATTTTACTTTTAATAAAAATCTGATTTTTTTTTTTGTGGCATAGTTACTTTAAGCTAACCTCAGTTTCTTCATCTTTAAATGAAGGCTCTATTTTAAAAGATCTCTAAGGACCTTCTAGCATTTTGCTTCTTATACTCCTAAATCAAAATCTTAAAATCAAAAATCTGTTTTAAGAAATATAGGATTCCTATCGCTAGGAAAAATATAGCGATAGGCTTTTAGACAAATGACCACATCTTTGTGTAGGATTCAAACTATGATTTTCTGTTCAAAGAAAAGGCAGAGACATTGTTTCAGTACTCCTTCAAGAATAAAATAAAAGAAAATCATTTTGTTATTAGACTGACCAATCAATGATTATTTATTAATCATCTATTATGGGTTGGTTAATCACTGAGCTTGGTTCTGGGATACAAAAACAAAGAATGAAGCAATTCGTACTCACAAGTAGGTCACATTATAATGGGAGAGAAAATAAATACACACAAGTGTGTCTACATATATACATATACATGTAGCATAAATATAAAGTGAATAAATACAAATACAAAGGATGAAGTAATTCCTTCTCATTCAATGCTGGAGAAACTGAGGCAAGATAGACATTAGAGAGTTTTTAATATTTTATTTGGATTTCTGAGAGGGAGAGATTTTCTGGGACCAAAGGATCCATTTTGGTCCCAAGGCTGATGTCACAAAGCATTCAGCAGCAGCCTCAGTTTCAGCATCAGCTTAAACATCAGCAAGAAATGTGAGATTCCAATCGTTTTTTATATCTGTAGCTCTTACACTATCAGAGTAGACAAAGGCAGGGGGGGGGGTGGTGGAGTCCAAACTCTGGTGAGGGGGAATCTCTAAGAAGGGACCATCAATCTGGTTCTGACAGGTTGGGAGGTGGGGTGATAAATTCTGATAATTTAGAAGGATTTAGGAGCCAGAATGTCTGAACTTCCCCTTATTTTGAGATTACACATTTACAATTTATAACCTTAGAGTAGCCAGCCTTAAGTTATATTCAGTCCTAATGGTCAGAAGGGGGTTAGAGGCAGAATAATTTAGGGAAACTGAGGCAGGACAATTAAAAGGAACTGTGACCCAACACTAATAAGCAGTTCACATTCTAATGGGAGAGACAATAAAACATGTGTGAATACACACACATACATATATGTGTATATATATATATATACATATATTTAGCATAAATATAATGTGAATAAATACAAAAATAAAGTAGTTAAATACACAGTATTTGAGATGGAAAGTGATAGCCATTGTGAGATCAGACAAGGCTTCATGGGGAGTTATTAACAATCTCACAGTTGCTCATCAACTAATCTTAAAAAAAGCTTCATAAGGAAAGATGGTGATTGAGATGCATATCAAAGGAAGAGAGAGACCATATAAGGTGGAGGTAAAGAGAGGGTATATTTTGGACATTAGGGATGGTTAGAGCAAAGGTATAAAGATGGCATTTTGGGTGTAAGGAACAGAGACTGCATTGAATAGTATAGGAGGAAGATTAATATCTAATAATATTGGAAAGATAGGTTGGGACCAGGTTGTGAAGGATTTAAAACAAGGCTAAGGTGGGGAGTTTCTAATTTATGCTAAAGGTTGCTAGAAAGCTACTGGAGTTCATTAAGTAAAGGAGTTCTGTGTTTAGAGCTGGGGCTTACACAAAATCACTTTCGCAGCACTATGTAGGATGGAAAGGGCTAGCAGAAATTTGAGGCAAGTAATCCAATTAGCAGGCTATTGTAATTATTTAAGGTGAAAGGTGATGATGAACTAAACTAAAATAGTAGTTGTATAAATGGAGAGAAAAGGTTAGATGTGAGAGATATAATGGAGATAGAAACAGCAAAATTTAGCAACTGACTAGAAACATAGGTTGCCATGTATATCAGGTGAATGATATTTCCACACCCGGAATTGCCTACACCAATGGAAAAAGAAATTTCAAGTCCAGATCAAACCAACCAACCAACCAACCAACCAAAAGCTCTATTCTCACCCAAATAACAAGAAGAGCACATAAAGCAGGCAGAAATAACTGTTAAATCCTCTTTTGCAAAAGAGGAAATTATCAAGATGTTCTCAAGAAAAAAAGAATTGACACTTTCTTGAAATGTAGACAGAGAACAGAATAGGACATTAGAGTACAGCTAGGTCTTAATTAGTATGAACAATGAATCCCTTGAAGTGGTTGTATGTATTTGAATTTGTACTATTCAAAGTTATAATTATGTAAAATATGGTAATTAATTCTGAGCCAATGGAAATAGGCAGTACAAATTCAAATAATAAAGCCACTTCATGGGGAATCACTATGTGCTCAAATTGGGACCTTGCTGTAGTTAAATTTAGGAAGAATACAAGTCATCATCTATACAAAAGACATCAACATTCTCATGGAAAGTGTTTTAGTAACTATGCATTTATGCAAACAGTTAATAAGCATTTTAGTACAGACTTTGTGTATGTGTATATGTCATAGACTCTCTTAGCCATCTCCTGAAACCTAAGTACCCCCTTTTAAAATCTTGTTTCTAATACATAAAAACATAGCATTATAAAGGAAACCAATTCTATTGAGATTCAGTTATCTTTTTTTTTTTTTTTTTAAAAGTTCACAATTCTCAGGACATCTCACTGTTAGAAGAAGCTGAGGGGAAGTTTCTTGGCTTGAATTCCATTTTCTTCTTGTGCTTCTCTGGCTCAGACATACTATATTGAATCATCATGCATCTCATCTCTCATTAAACCTTTGACCAGCCTCTAATGGGTGTATTGAAAGCATCCCATCCAACCAGAGTTTGTGCAACATGAATGTTGAAATCCCTGCAATTGGACATCATGTGCCTCGTTTACAAGTTTAGTCAGAGCTGAAAAAGTGGGTTAATATCAAGAGTGATCTCTGTTGCCTTTTATTATACATGTACCTTGATGGTTGAGAACTTCATAAATGGGTGTGAAGATCTTGTATTTTTAAATCAGCAGGAGTCAGGAATTCAGGTTAGGGGAAAATCGTCAGTCTTTATTCTCAGTGAAAAAGGATCGCCGGTGGAAGAGAATCGGCGATAGCAATGTGTGCAGCTGAGTCAAGAAGCTAGCTCGACCAGCAGCCACAGGACCAGCAGCCAGGAGTATCGAACCCAGGCCCAATCTCTCCCAGCTTCTCTTCCTGTCTCCCTCTCTGCCTCCACCCACCAAAATCGTCATTTCCTATACAACACATCAGGACTTGCATGGAGAGTGGGCAGGGACCATTCTTTATCCAATCATGTATATTAATAGAGTATAGCCCAATTACTATTTAGCCTCAGGTACTTGGGACCTCAGTGCATCAACTCAAACCTCAGCCCATTACAGATGGGCATTAAAAAGAATGTAAAAAATATTTTCAAAAATGTGGTTTGGGACTAAAATATGAATGATTGCAATGATTAGCATATTATTCAGAGGCTTCAAGCGTATCTGTTAGCAAAAATATGCATGAACTCTTTAGCAAGTGTTTAGGAAGGAAATGGACTTGGTAAACTCCAAATAACATGGAAAGTAAAATGGACAATATCCCTTTTTAACTTTAATTTTTTGTTTGTTTCTTATACCACAAATATTTTCTGATGTGTTATTTACTTTGATCTCCTTTGTGATGAAAAAATAGCTAAGCAACATTGACTGGCAAAATAAGTGTTTGATAATATATCCAGCCTCTGTATCCATAATCCTCTACCTCTCCTTTGGGAAGAGGAAAGATTATTTCCTTTTTTGTTTTCTAAGATCAAGATTGGGCATTTTCTTATATATTAAAAGTCAGCAAATGATACCTTATTAACATGGTAGTCACCTTTGAATTAACGTTCAATATGCAGTCAGATCATAATTGACTTGTTTTTTTAAAGGTCAAAATCAACAATGAGTTAGGAGAAATAATAAAAATGTAATTGTCATATAATTATAGTTGTTGTTCAGGTGTGTCCAACTCTTTTTTGGTAAAGATACTGGAGTAGTCTGCCATTTCCTCTTCCAGCTCATTTTTACAGGTGATGAAACTGGGACAAACAAGATTAAGTGACTTGCTCAGGGTCACACCCCTAATAAGAGTCTGAGGTCAAATTTGAATTCAGATCTTCCTGACTCTATCCACTGTACTATTTAGCTCTCCTACCTGGCTAGTGCATCTTCCTTAAAGGGAAATTCTGGGAGGAGCTCTTGTTCTTTGATGAGGGAGAGGGACTCCATGGTCAGAGGGTACTTCTGAGGTGTGAATTTAAGGGCTGACATGATATTTCAGGATGAATTAAAAAAAAGAAAAAAGACATCGAACACATATAGAAAGTAAGAATAATAATGTACCATATTGGTAGTTATAAAATATTACAAGAACTAAAGAAAAACCCCCAGTGAATTGGTTAGTCTTCTCTGGAGGATTTATGGAAGGACATAGCCCAGAATCTCTATAGAGGGTTGTAGACAGCTTTGATCTCTACCAAAGGCAGTAGAACACAAGATCATGGATGATTGAAACATTTAAACATTTTGTAAGTGACATTCTTTTTTGTGAAGGGATAAATGTATAATAAGAATATTACTATACATTTATAATTTGTATATTTCTCATAAAAGCAAACTGACAAATTTTTAATGACAGAGATAAGGGAACTTAACCAGGATATTTATTAGCTGTTCTTGTATGATGAATCTGATTATAAATTCATCTGACACAAAGTCATGCTTCGAACATGAGCTAGGTATGCCCAAGTTTTTGTCAGAATAACTTTTTGCATACCACTTTTGAGAAATAATGCTAAAGAAAACTATTAATCATTTAAGATTTGAAATGATTTGTAGAAGATAGGTAGAGTATAATGAGCCCCATTTTATAGATGAGGAGATGGAAATTGATGGGACTAAGTGACTTATTTGTAGCCACATCGTTATTAAGTTTGGGAAGGTGCAAGGTGGGGGAATAAGCATTTGTATAGCGCTTATACTAAAATGGTAGGTGTTGTGCCAAGCGCTTTACAAATATTATCAAATTTGATTTTCACAGCAATTCTCTGAGATAAGTATTATAATGATCACCATTTTACAGTTGAGGGAACCAAGGCAAAAAGAAGTGACTTGCCTCAATCACATAGCTACTAAATATCTGGAATAGAATTTGAATTCTGATTTTCCTGACTCAACTGTGCCACCCAATGTGTCTATAATAACAGTGAGCATTTATATGGTATATTAAAGCTTGTAAAATGTTTTGCACATAGTGTCTAACTTTATTCTTAGAACAATTCTGGACTACTTTATAAATGAGGAAACTGAAGATAAAAGCAGTAAATTGTCCTGTGTCACACAGCTAGTTGTGTCTGAAGCAAGTTTTAAACTCACATTTTCTTGACTCCAGATCCAGAATACTATTCACTGAATCATTTAGCTGCCTAAATGAATGAACGAATGACTAAAAACTGTTGTAGCTACTACATACCAGGTATTTTTAACAAGTATTATTCCATCTGTTCTTCACAACAACTTTGGGAGATAGATACTATTATTATCCCCATTTTATAGCTGAGGAAGCTGAGGCAAACAGAAGTCATGTGATTTTCCCATATTTACATAGCTAGTGTCTGAGGCTAAATTTGAACCCAGATCTTCCTAACTCCAGAACCAGTACTCGATTCCTCCTTATCACCAGCTGTCTGAGGCACTAGAGGTAGAATTCTAACCCCAATTTTCCCAGTCCTAAATTCAGAGTTTTAGCCACTTCCTCACTTCCTCTTAATTAAAAAGATACTAGTACTTCAAGTTATTGTTATTGGTACTTCTTGCACAGACCCATGTTATATGTATAGTCCTTTCTAATGTGAAAATTGAATGTTTTCATGACTTTCTATGGCAAAAACAAATAAAATCCTTCTCCAAATATTGCCTTCTGGCCAACCTTCTGTTAGCTGGAACCGAGCCTCTCTGAACTGAGCTAGGCTGTCCTCAGGTGACAGAGGTCTGCTTGGCAAGATTTAGCAGAGGTTATCTGAGCATAAGGAGAACCTGGGATCACCTCCACATCATGATTACACAACACACTCATTTAAAAAATAAAATATCCTATGGAGAAGATTTTCAAATATGTGAGCTTTCAGTTTTCTAATTCTTAGAAAAGACTATTATTATCCCTGAATATCTTATGTGTTATTTAGTAACATTTATCCAAATGGATACATACAGTTGAATTTCTAAGGAAAGGAGACATGCATGTTGAATGTATGCTCAGGTAGTTTTCTAGCTGGACAAGATCCAGCAGTTTTTGTCTTCTGCTGGCAGATCCTTCAAGACCTTAGGCACCACATCTGTACTGCTACGTGGAATCAGAGTGGGATTTCAATGGAAATTGCAGTTAATACAATTAATATAAAGTGTCTGATTTTTATAATTGGCAGAGGGGGGAAATGGAATACTTTGGATAAAACTCTTCTTCTGCAATTGGTCTGGTTTTTGCCTCTGGCTTTCGTTGACTATGAGCATTATTTATCATACTGGCACCATTACCTTGGTCTTCACTTACCCAGATTAGAAAAGGAACCAAAGGAAAAGGAGAGAAGATGGGAAAATGAATAAGATAACAGTTTTATTCTAGGATACTTAGGGGGTACCAAAAAGTGATGAGATGAATTTATGTATTTAGAAATAGCAAAACACGACACCCCAGCTTACTCTCTATCTCCCACTCTCACTCTCATCCCAAATAAAGCATTTCAGAATAAATCCAAGTGAATATGGAATGCTGTTCTAATTCTGTTGCTCTTTAAATGCCACATACATTTTCTCTTTGAATCTTTGATTCTTCCTACATTCCAGAAAGAGGCAATGTAGCATAGACAGGGATGCTATGGAGCCAGTTGCTACCAGTTTCCAGACTGTTGAATTTTCAGGGTGAGCAGTTACACCTTGGAAATTGGCAAACAATAAATTAGGAGTTAAGGCAGCATTCTGTTGATTGTTTAGTGTTAAAATGCATATTTAATAGTTACCAGTATTATACTTCAAGGCACAGTGGATGGAGTGCTTGACTTGAAGTCAAAGAGACAAGTGTTCACTTCTTGCTTCTGATACATACTGTGTAATTACAGGAAATTAATTCATTTGATCTTTTTAAATTTCAAGCTATTCTCTATAAGGTATAGGTAGCTTTTAAGTTGCATACACTCAATATGTTCTTGTTTTAATATTGTGTAACTCTCAGAATTGTAATCTTTGACTATAGCCTTTGGGAAGTGCTCTTTAGTAAGGACTTTTAAAGTACAGTGAGTATAGTATCTAATAAATGTGTGCAAGAGTCACCTAAGTTACCTGTGAAAAGGCTCATCAAACATAAGAAAGTATATTTGGCCTAGACTGCTTAATTCATTAATTTGGGATTTACCAATGAGGAGATACTCTCGACCAATGCAGGTGGGAAACTCATCTTTAGAGAGTTGCCCAGATCATGGAGAAGTTAAATACTTCTTCTAGGGTTATATATGTCAGAAGTGAGACTTGAACCCAGACTCTTGCCTCCCAAGAAGGCTTCCCCAAATCCTCTTAATTCCAATGCCTTTTCTCTGTTAATTATTTCTTGCTTTAGCTTTCTTTGTACATTTTTGTCTGCATGTTGTTTCCCCTATTAGATTGTGTATTCCTTGAAATCAGTGACTTGTCGGCTTTTTTTTTTAAATAAGTGTGTAGTATATAGTAGATCCTTAATGTCTATTGATTGATTGATGATATAAATATGCTGCTGTAAATACATTTGTCACTCTGAATATATACTGGCATAGTATCAAATGAAGGAATTGAACCATATTCGCCATAAACCCTTTATCTATGATCCCTTAATATAGAATAAAATTGGAATAAGAGGGGGAAAAGACTTTTAATGAGCAAGTACATATTTGTGGATGTTCCCTTTCTTGGATCCTTGGAAGATTGGGGAATTGTGAGTGTAGAATATTGTTGCTGTTGTTTGTCCTTTGTTTTCAGAGGACAGATGACATCTCAAGGTGATATCTTGAGTTGTAGGTGAATTGGATGTAAGTGAGTCACTCATCAGTCTCACTCTCCCTTCCAGAGTCATCCAAGTTCAGTGGCAAGACAGAAATCAGGAAGACTGGTGATGGCCCAACATCTTCAAAGTCTGACCAAGATCTAAAGGCTACTCAGCACCTGATTCATCCACTTCCATAGTCATCAGAAGAAATTGTTCCCATTTTGCTGTGGGAGAAGTATGCACATAGTTGAAATAGACATCCTAACTCCCTAACCACCCAACAGTGTAGAATATCATATATAATGTCAGAAGTGGTCACTGGGTCAGTTATGTTTGCTTAAATTTTTTTTTTTTGTTCTGTGTGTGTATGTGCCTTCATATTTTCTATCTAGAAATTATTAGTCATCAATGAAACTTTTAAAAAGTCATGGTTTTTGTCAATCAGAAAAAAGAAATGTTTCTGCTTCTGTTCTTGCTTTTAGTTCAAAAATTTAAACACTGATAGAAACAAGGAAAGAGAGGTCAGCTGATGTCTTGGCAGGACAGTGGAGAGAGGACAATTGAAAGCTCAGAGGCTGACTCACCCTGAAACGTCATTGAGAAGAATTGCAAATTCACTGTGAGTTGGGACCTTTCATTGTTTGTACTCCTCCGTCCCTAGTACAGAACCTGGTTCACAGTAGGCACTTAAAAAAGTATTTGTTACTTGATTGAATACATTATTTTAAAAATAGTTCTGAAACAGTGATTACACCTGTTAACTAGCCCCAACCATCAACCACAGTAGCTAAAAAGAAAAAGGTGGCCACTGAGAATGTTCCCTTGAAGGTGTGAAGAACTGGATCTTAATAATAGAATTGTCACTTGCATTTGTTCTGGGTTTCATAATCTACATAGTTCTGTCACCTCTTTCTTTTGATCCTCACAACAACTTTGTGAGGCAGGTTGGACAGGTAATCTTTCTTCCCCTCCCTGTTTTGAAATCACAGGAAATTTAGTTTCTGAAAACCTGTTTGTAAAATTTATGCAAAGTCCTACAAGAAAAGTAATAACGAAATCAATTTTCTTTACACCTTTGTTCAAAGAAAGACAGTGATAGTGGAATGGCTAGGAAGTGAATAGAGTTGAGTGTCAGATATCTTGCCTTGATATTCACTACCTTCGATCTCCTAGACCTGACATGTGGGAGTCCAACTGGTACCTATTTGGAAAGAATGATTAGTTAAAGTAGGAAACTAGTAGCAACATACTCCCTCTGATTCCTGGCTTCATTCCTATACTTCACAGTATAATAGATATCTCTATATCTCTCATTCCCCAAATGAGAGCACATCACTAAACCCAGGCACAAAAATGTGTAGTTTCTCATTAGGAACTGCTCTGCAATAGTTGCTGATAATTTATAACCTTCAATTGTACCAGTGATACAGATTTCTTGCCAGAAATACAACTTTAGACATTTGATCAACCCTCTTTTTTTTTTTATTATTAACAATATGAAGGAAATGAAATTCACCCAGGGGATAACATTAATGTATATTTCCATTCTATTCTTTTTTTTTTTTTTTTTCTAAATCTAATCTTGTCTGCTTGCAAACTAGGGGATGGTTGATGAAGCAGAAGTTCCTTCTCTATTTTTTATAAGATATAACCATTGCTATCATCATCATCAATTTCTTATCGGGGAAGTGATATGAATGGTCAAGCCCTAAGCATATATATATGTATATATATATAAAAGCCATTGTTAATTTTTTCATTTTCATCCTTTTAAAAAAATAAAAGGAAGCATCTATTGAAACAGAAGAACTGACCACAGTGCAAATGGTGGAAAAACTTTCAAGGTGAGTATTTTGGTCTCAGGAGACTCCTACTGGGATTTGTATCACATCTTACTTTGAAATTCAAAGATGACAGGAAACAGTCCTAGAAAAGAGGAGAATTCTAGTTTTAGAAATAGAAATAATAATAATAGCTGGCATTGTATAGCCTTTAAGATTTGCAAAGTTCTTTAAGTATTACTTTATTTAAATTTCAAAACAACCTTGGGAGGGAGGTGCTATTATTATTCACATTTTTTGAAGAAATAGAGGCAGATGGAGGTTTTGTGATTTGCACAGGGTCACCCAGCTAATAAGAATTAAAGACTGGACTACAGGTCTACAGTATGAATATAGGTCAAGCCTGATGTCATTGGTCCACAACGACAATAATAACAGCAACAGTAGTAACAGTAGTAACAGCATCAGCAGCAAGAACAACAACAGGATATTATGTAATGCCAAAAGAAACTGAGCAAGACAGAGATTAGAGACCAATTCAATAATTTATTAAATGGAGAGAAATACTGGGACCAATGGATCCCAGGGCTAGACGAGTATGGGGACAGCAAGCCTTTTATGGAATACAAGAACAATGACAGAATGGAGGGACCTAGGTGGGGATAACCTGATAGATGGAGGTTACTGATATTCTAATGACATTAAGGAATATCTATATCACCTTTATCTCAACCATTAAGAGGGGATGGTCATAACCTTAAGGCAGAATTACGAAATAGGACAAATGGAGGAACTGGTCACCCCATTAAAAGTGACCTTTGGCATTACAATTAAAGGTCATTTAGTTATTTTACCAATGACCAAAAAGAGATACAGAGAATTAATGTGACATAGACAGTCATAAAGGAATTGAGTAGCAGAGCTGAAATCTGTACTTGGGTCTTTTGACTCTAAATACTGTATTCTTGATAGAATACCTTTCCTCTCACTTGAGAGAGGGCTCACTTTTCACATCTTAAAGAAATATTTAACTACACAATCTTGTGGAAAAGTCAAGGTTGGGCATTGGAAAGGGAAAGTATTTTAGTTCTTTTCTTCTCTTACCTCTAGTCTTAACAGCCTTCCTGAATTTTCTGTAAATAAACCTTCTTTCTAAAGCAGGGCAAAGTTTAGCTCTTTGGTAATTTGATTCCAGACCAAACTTTGTTGTTATTCAGTTATGCTTAATTTTTTGTGACTCCATTTGGGATTTTCTTGGCAAAGGTACAGAAGTGATTGGCCATTTCCTTTTTCAGCTCATTTTACAGATAAGAAAACTGAGGCAAATAGGATTAAGTGACTTATCTAGGATCACACAGCTAGGAAGTGTCTGAGGCTGGATTTGAACTCAGGAAGATGAGGTTTCCTGACTCCAGGCCCAGCACTCTATCCACATGCCACCTGGCTGCCCCGCTCAAACTTTGGCATCTGGTTAAAACAGGAAAACTTTTTTGCCTCAGGGAGCTCAGCTCAGGGAGGCAGGATAAGGAAGCACAGCCAAAAATGGGAAAATTCCTGTAACCCTTTCAGTGATATGTGAACTTAAAATGAAATCTACTGGGCAAGATGCTTTAAGTTTCAGATAGACTTTGAAATATTTGACTTGATATGTAGTAGATACTTTTCCTTACATTTGTACTTTAAAGGAAAAATTTGAGGATCAAAGGATTTGAAAATGCTCCCAAAGTTTTCTTGGAGGGCAAAGTTCCCTATGAAATGATTTCTGTCAAAAACAGCAGCTTGAGAAATCACCTTCTTGCCTCCTTACCTGTAACTACAAGTAGAGAGCTCTAGTTAATAACACTTCAGGCAATTCCAGTTCTCTGACAAAGAAGCCAGACATTTTTAAACAAGAGCATCCTGGAATTTCTTGGCCCACAAATGGGCTGAGCAAGAGTTTAACTTTTAGCATAACATGTGATATTTTAATCCAGAGTGTCCTTGAATGGCACTTGGGGGAAGACCAGTCTTTCTAAACAAAGAGGAAAGGACAATCTTTTGTGTTTGTTTGACTCCTTATACAGGTGCCTAGGGATCTGAGTGGTTACTGAGGACATCTCATTCATTTGGAGGTTGGGCTTCCAAGAGCCTCAGCTCTTTGGAATAGGTTTCTGTGCTGAAAATAGGGAGAGGTTCTTGAGATCCTTGAATATTCTTTAAAAACCATCTGTTCTGAAGCCCTTCACTTTATTCCTGGGGAAGAAAAGTGACTTATTTAACATGAATTTTTGTTTTTTAAGTAATAAGTTTAAAAAATTAATGTTTCCTCCATTCTTTGTCTCTCTGTTCCCCCCCACCCCTCTCTCTCTCTCTCTCTCTCTCTCTCTCTCTCTGTCTCTTTTTGTCTCTCTCTCTCACACACACACACCCCTTTACTACATAGCTACATAGTCCAGCAAAACAAATTCTGACATTAGGCATTTCCAGAAATGTTATGCATTTTAAGTTTCTCACCTGTGTTAGTAGGTGAATGGCATTGATATACAATTCTTTTATTTTGATGTGCAGATGTTATTTTATTTTGAAAAGTTTATTCAAAGCAGTTCTATTTCTAAGCAAAAAGCTACAGAAACATTCAATTTTGTACCTATAATTCAATTCTCCACAGTGGACCTATTCCAATGTTTCATAATGTGAAGAAAACCCTGAATTCTCGAAGGTTACTGCTTGTAAGACACAATTCTTAACAAGCTCTACTACCACATTTCTCAGCCAGAGTTAGTTAGAATTATGAAAAATAAAAGGAAAAATAAAAAAAGAGTTTTAAAAAAATTTTTTAGTAAGTTACAATGACAGTAGAAGTGTTACCTGACAGCCAGACAGTAGGGTAGGAGACAGCAAACTTAAAAAACAAAACAAAACAAAAACAAAAACAAATAAAAGAAAACATAGATAACAGAATTACCTAACAAACATAATAGTGGATGTCCTAAATGATGAACCTGAGTCATTGAGAAAGGGTAAATTGACATTCATGACCCCTTACTTAAGAAAATAGGAGCAAGTGAAATCTATCTTAGAAATATTTCTCATTCAAATATATAGACTAATTTTGTAAAGCTGTGATATTTTATGTTATTTTTTCTGCAATAATGTACATATTAGCAAAGCCAAATTCCCTGATATCCACCCTTCCAATTTCATTGTCTTTATTGATGGGTGGACCTTCCACTTAAGTCTGGAACCTTTCCTATTTTCTAGTATCCTTCTGCGATAGAAAAAGGACTAGATGTGAAGTCAAAGGACCCTAACTGGAATTCTCCTTCAGTTACTTATACTTGTCTGATATTGGGCAAGAAACTTTAATTTTAATTATAAAATGAACTTTGTCAGTGAAGTCTGAAGTTGCTTCCAGCTCTGTGATTCCATCATCTATTCAGCTGCTGAGACTTGTTGAATCTACCTTTGTAACACATCTCACATTCAACATGATGGTACCAGTTTAAATCTTCAAAACCTTTCTTGTATGTCTTAACTACTCTTCTTTCTTCCAGTCTCTTCCTTCTAATCTAATGTAGATATAAGCTGCCAAAAATAATTTTCCTATAGTCGTGGTCCATTCATGTCACTTCTCTGCTTAAAATTTTCAGTAATTGTTTGTTGATAAAATGTGAATTAGAATGAAGAGCAACTTGAGATTAATTAGGGACTTTTTTCTTGATCTTTATACTCTCAATGTGCCTTCCTCCTAATAAGTGATATATAGTTGTTGACTTGAATGGGGAAGGGAATGGAGGGAATAAGCATTTATATAGTGCACATTGCACAACTGTATGGTGCTCATTGTTCAATTAGCCTGTTATTTCAAGTGTTCTGTATTTTTAGTCAAGCCTAACAGGTTGGTCCAGTGAATGGGGTTAGGTTTGGGGTTAAAATGCAATGAGGTCCTGTTGGACAATAGCATACAGAAAGATACAATTCTAAAGGTTAAAAAAATACCAAATCAAATAAAAAGATTACTTCCCTTTGCCTCAGCATTTACTATTTTGAGTGGCCACAATAGGTCAGGAAGGCATTCCCTAGAGATCTATAGGCTCAATGAAAAGCTTAAGACTAAATTTCTCCATTTTGTGCCTTAGGTAGCAAGAAAACCAACTCAATGATGATTCTGAGGATGTCTCTTTGTTGTCTTAAAGGAAAACTTGCTCAACCTACATAAAACAATTTTTACTCATTTTACTCTACAATCTAGCCCAACCCTTCTTCCTAAACTTATTTCTTAGTCACTTCCAGGCACGTTCCAGCAGCTGGTATTGCAATGGTTAGAGGGATGGGCCTGTAGTCAAGAATCCCAGAGTTCAAACCAGATCTTAGATACTTTCTAGCTGTGTGCCCCTGGATAAGTCACTTTATCTTGTTGGACTTAGTTTACTCATCTGTAAAATAGCTGCAGAAGGAAATGGCAGCACACTCTCTGCTAATAAAACTCCAAATGGGGTCATGAAGAGTGGGACACAATTGAAATGACTGAAAGACAATAGCTTAGCACAGTGCTTACATAGTAGGTACTATATAAAAATAGGCTTATTCCTTTCCTTTCTCCTTCCCAAACCATATTCCTATTTCTTTATCTTATTATGATATCTACTGTTTTTCCCTTCATGTATGTTACTTTCTCCTACCTGAAGAAGTTCTTTCATATATCTACCTTCTTTTTTTTAAGCCTTAGCTCAGATGCTGCTTCTTCCATGAAGGTTTTGGAGATCACTTCTTCCCTTGCAATTCCCATCTCTTTATATTCCTTATGACACTTTATATTCCTCATAACTGGCCCTTCACAATAGTAGTCACTCACATTTATATCTCTGACGTCTCTTCCACTTTTAATTTTTGATCTGCATTATGTTGAAGCAACAACCCTGTACAGAAGATGCTATTATTCTACTCATTTTATTCATGAGCACACTGAAACTCAGAGATGACTTTTGCAGGGTAGGGAGTCAGTATTTGAGTCAGTATTCAAAGCCTGATTTTCCTGATTGCAAGTCCAAAATACTTTCCACAATGTCTTGCTGCCTTTCAATATACTACACCTTCCCACAATAATAAAAAAAAAAACTATGAAGGAAGGGGATTTATTATACCAGAACTTCAAAGCAGTAATCATTAAAACGATTTGGTACTACTTAAAATAAAGAGGTTGGTTGTTGCAGCAATAGGTATACAACATTTAGAAGCAAACATGAAACTAGGAGAATATTTAATAAACACAAAGATCCCAAGTACTGAGGGAAGAACTCACTATTTGACAACAAGTATTGGGAAAACTAAAAAATAAACTGATACAAGTTAGATTTAGAACCACATCTTTAGAACCATGTGCCAAGAAAAATTCCAAATGGATACATGATCTATGTTTGACTTATATACTATAAATAAGAATAAATAAATTAGAAGACCAAAGAAGAAATGACCTTTTGAATCTATGGATAGGAGAATTGGTGACTAAACAAATGATAGGGAAGATCACAAAGACAAAAAGACATAATTTTTGTCACATAAAAATTTTTAAAAATTGCACAAATCTAATATAAAAATTACAAGGGAAATAGCTAAATGGGAGGAGAAACTTCAAAATTTCTGCAACAAATTAAAAGCAATTCAAAGGATATGAACAAGCAGTTTTCAAAGGAAGAAATCCAAGCAATCAATAATGATGTGAAGAAAATGCTCCAGATTATGAATACGCTATGTGTGTGATGTTTCACCTCATACCTATCATATTGGCAAAGATGACAAAAGAGGAAAATGACAAATGTTGAAGACATGGAAAAGAGAATGCTAGCACACTGTTGTTGGAGCTGTGACTTAGTTTAGCCATTTTGGAAGCTAATTTGAAATTATGCCCTGAAAATGTTCCTTTGGTAAAATATACTAGTCTACTTTCTACCCCCTTTTATCATACCAAATAAAGCATACTCTACTATTACTAGACCAATACTGCAAATAATCAAAGAAAGAGGAAAAGAATCTAAATGTACAAAAATATGTATGGCAGTTCTTTTGATAGTAACCAAAAATTAGAAACCAAGAGAATGTTGTCCATTGGAGAACATCTAAACAAATTGTGGTACATGAATATAATGGATATTTTTTGTGCTATAGAAAATTATGAAATGGACAATTTCAGAAGAAATAGGGAAAACTTATAAATTTATGCCAAGTGAAGTGAATAGAATTAGGAAAACAATATATGCTTATGACAATATTATAGAAAAATAACAACTTTGAGATCTTTTAGAGCTCTAATAAACATCATAAATTTGAAAGAATGAGCATGAAATATGTTACTCACTTTTTGACAAGGAGTTGATGAACTTAAAATGAAGAGAGAGAGAAAAAAGAGAGAGAGAGGAAGGGAGAGGTAGAAGAAGTGGAAGGAGAGAAAGAGAAAGAGACAGAGAGAGACAAAAGGAGACAGAGAGAGACAAGAGACAGACAGAGATAAAGAGACAGAGAGGGAGAAAAAGAATGAGAAGGAGGGAGAGAGAGAATAAAGGGAGGGAGAGCAAGGAAGAGAGACAGATTTTTGAACATGACTAATGTAAGGACAACACCCATTTATTACAAACAAACATCCATTTATTTTTTTTTCTTGATGTGATGGGGGGGCATTGGTGGAAAGAACTGATTAATAAAAACATTCTTGTTATTTTGAAAAAGAGAAGAACCAAGTATTTAAAATATTTACACTCTTTCTTGTAGTTTCTATGTCTGTGCATGCCATATTTTATTTATTATATTTCCAGTTCTTTGAGGGTAGAGGTTGTATTGTTTTTCATATTTGACTTCCTAGTCCCTGGCATAGTGTATATGTGATTATGTGTGTTACATTCTTTTGTGATGAGGAAATGAGAAATAACTATAACAAAGTATATGGAAAGTGGGAGGGATTATTAATTCAGTTTTTTTTTCCTTACAGAATAATTACTTCTTGAATATTTGTAGATCTGTCACGTGTCTAGGCTGTTGGCTACAGAAAATAGCTCCACCTTCCTCTTATTTATTTGCCTGGTTACTTTAGGTCTTAGAAGACTACAATTGTTGATTATTTGATAATTTGATATAATTTCGCTGACACTAAAATATAGTTTTAAGATTTATATTAGTTATCCTTGGTTTTTAAGCTGGGGAGCTTAGAGAGAAGGGAAGGAAAAAGTCATAGACCAGATGTTTTATATAAGACAGTTAAAGATATTTTGCTGGCTAATTTAAATTATAGTTATTAAGAGAAATAACATGTGTTCTAGAGACCAATATAATTAGGAAACTGTTCTTTAGTAAAATATACTAGCTGACTCTCTGCCCCCTTATCTCCTTCATGAAACACTAATCCATCTTCATTATAACTGATTTCTTTAAAAAATATCCTTCTCTGAGGCTCCAAGGCCAAAGACAGATAACAATGCAATATTGATGTAATAGACGTAATAGTCCTGATGAGACTTCAGCAAAGCTGAAAAAATAGAGGTGGTAGAAATGGGGGTGAGAGTGGAGGGAAGCAGAGACACTGAAATGTAAAAAAGGCAGCCTTCAAATTCAAAACAGTCCAAATCTTTGCAAAGTCTGAGGCTTAATTATTTATGAAGTGATCAACAAAGACAATGAATTTATGTCTAGGTCACAGGCTCCATTCCAACCTTTACCTTTAGTCATATACCTGTAGAAAACCCCAAAGGGGAGTCTGTGTAATGTAACTAACTTTAATTGACCAATCACTATAAGTCAAGGTTTAGTACCTAACCTCTCGGTTACCCAGGAGGATTGTTGAACAGCAGAGATTAGATCTTTTTTATCTCCTTTATGGAGGCAACAGTGTCTCTGAGGGTATCAAAGATGATGGACTTCTTCCAGTTAGAGACTAAGGGTCATTGTCCTACAAAGAGAAGATCTAACTCAGTTTCAATTGATCAATGATGGACAGAAGCAGCTACACCCAGAGCAGGAACACTGGGAAATGAATGTAAACTGCTTGCATTTTTGTTTTTCTTCCCGGGTTATTTTTACCTTCTGAATCCAACTCTTCCTGTACAAGAAGAGAACTGTTCGGTTCTGCACACATATATTGTATCTAGGCTATACTATGACATATTTAACATGTATAGGACTGCTTGTCATCTGGGGGAGAAGTGGAGGGAAGTAGAGGAAAAGTCAGAACAGAAGTGTGCAAGGGATAATGTTGTAAAAAATTACCCAGGCATGGGTTCTGTCAATAAAATGTTATAATTATTAAAAAAATCCTCAAAATCAAATGCAAAAAAAGGGTCATTGTCCTACCTGAGAAAACACAGGAATTCCATCACTCAAATGAGAACGGTGACATTCCAGTTAAATAGCACCTATCTAGCCAAGACAGTGGGCATTTTCTGAGAAGGAAGCCCAGTAGTGGAAATGCTGTGAAAAGAATTATCCCATCTGAGTGATGGAACAATTCATCCATCACCAATGCAACACAACAGCAAACTACATGAAGATCCACCAGAGAAAGAAAGCACATTTAGGCTTTCTTGAGTTGTGAGTTTATTTGGACACATGTTCTATATACATATACTTTAATACCATTATATTTGAAGATCATGCTTATTCTTCTCCTCACAAACTCCATATGTACTTATGGTAGAGTTCACCTTTTTTTTTGGGGAGGAAGAGCCTATAACTATTGTTCTTGCTATTCCATTTGAATTAATGACTTTGCTAAAGAGCTAACTGAGCCTACTGTCTTATGGGTAAGGGAAAGCAAACAGGTGAGGATTCATAAGCTAATGTTACAAGCACATACAATCCATGACTTTATGCATAGAATCTTGAAAGTAGGAAGAATTTCTTCTTTGGAGGTTACAATCGACTGGTGGAATGGGCCCACAGGTAGTATTCCTTTGAAATAATTCTAATACCTGGCTATTATACCACTGCCACTCCATTCATTTAGTTAATGTTAGATTATATAGATAAGACTTGAATTGAGCCCATTAAGTTTGGGTTTTCTTGCTTGTGGTTAAACATTCAAATGCCAAACAAAGAATAAAGTAATTTTTGTATCTGAAGATGATACTACTGATCTAGTACTTTATAATGATAATAATAAGAGCTAACATTGCTACAATTCCTTAAGGTTGGCAAGCTGCTTTACAGACATTATTTTATTTGATATAACTGTGAGATAAGTGCTATTATTATCTCCTTTTTATAAATGAGGATTGAGAAGTTAAATGGCTTATTCAAGGTCTCACAGCTAGTACATTACAGAAGCTGGATCTGAACTTGGGTTAACCTCGCTTTAAGACCATCTTTCTTTTTAAAATATCAAGCTTATTATACCCAGGCAGAGAACTCTGGGAGATGACTATGAATCACTACATAGAATTTCCAATCCCTCTATTTTTGTCTACCTGCATTTTTGATTTCCTTTAAAGGTTAATTGTACACTATTTCAAAGTCCGACTCTTTTTATACAGCAAATTAACTGTTTGGACATGTATACATATATTGTATTTAACTTATACTTTAACATATTTAACATGTATTGGTCAACTTGCCATCTGGGGTAGGGGTGGAGGGAAGGAGGGAAAAAGTTTGAACAAAAGGATTTGCAACTGTCAATACTGAAAAATTATCTATGCATATATCTTGTAAATAAAAAGCTACAATTAAAAATATATATCAAGCTTATACACACTCTGTGTATACACCATGACAAAACATCTGAATGCCATTCCAATATTTTCTCCATAGAACTGAAATGAAGCAGTTTGTTCTAACACTATGTAGACATTACCTTTGAATTGTTTTGCCTGTAGCAGCTTTAGGTTTTGCTGAGAAGGCAAAGGGCTAAAAGGTTGGATTTGGAGTTGGGAAGTACTGAGTTCAAATCTAATTTGAAACACTAGCATTGGACAAGTCACTCCATCACTTTATCCCTTGCTTTCCTCTTCTATGAAATGGGGATAATACTTACCTCTCAAGGTTGTTATGAAAATAAAATGACAACATTTTGATTTATAAGCCTTAAAACACTATATAAATGCTAGCTATAATTTCAGCTAAGTGCTTCTGTGGAAGAATTAAATTTTGGCTTTATTAACACAAGGCTTTAACTCTCTAGTTTAAATGGGACTGACTCCATATGAGACAAATATTTTCCAAGACTGAGACAAAACACACTTTCCTTTTCTATACTATCAATCTAGATAGAATTGGGGAAGTTAGTTAAGAAGAGCTTCACTTAAAACCAGTATTCACTTTTGCAAAACCCATTTGGGGTAACTCTGTGACTACCTAGCATTGCATAGCAGATTTGGGCCTATAGCCTCATTACCCAAAATTATATGACCTGTCAAAGTGGGAAGGGAAGTTTAGGTCTCTTTTTATCTCTGAAGTAGCCATTCCAGCTCTAAAACATCCAGAGAGCTGCTTCACTGAAATAGGAAATAATAAAAATCTTAGCTCAAGGCCAAGACAATTATAGTAGCATTATCTATTTCCCAGTGCAAGGATCAGAGGGAAAAAAAATTGCCCTCTGATGTTCACAATGAAGATTTCCTAAGGTGCCAAGTTCATTAGATTTAATTTTCATTCTAGTTATGTCATTAATATCCCAATATTTGACATCTTTCACCTGGACCACTGACATTTTTCAGTTGACAAACTGAACATATTTATAACATATTTATAAAATCTGAAAAGTTATTTAGTTTGAAGGGAGGAACCCTCAGAACTTATATTTAAAGCATAGATTTGTAGAGTAGATCTTAAGGAACCTTGGGGATTATCTAATCTAGTTATCTCATTTTAGAAATGAGAAAACTTGTGTTTCTGTGGAAAGAGTGCTGAATTGGGGATTTAAAAGATCTGCTTGACTTTTGGATCAATTATTTATTATCATGTAATTGACTAAAGCCCATTCTTTTTTGATAGGCACCAGCTGCCTTATCTGTAAAATAAACTCTGGGCTATATGAAGACAGACCTCTTATACCTTTAAACCTTCTGATCCTGTGAAGCTGAGGCCCAGAGAAGTTAAGGGATTTGCCTTAAAACACACATCTATTTATTGGCAAAACTGGCACCAGAACATAAGCTTCCTAACTTTCAGTTGACTCATTCCATTGTAATGTGCTGTTTTTGAAGTGAAAAAAAATCTGGATTTAACTGTTTAATAAACTGATTTAAGTAGGACATGGTGGGGCTCAGGATTCCTGCATTCATTCTAAGGCACTGTTTTTTTGGGTTATATAGATGTGTATTTTCTCAAGTGAAAAATGTAAATTATTCCAATGAAATATGTCAATTGTTGGATCCTAATAAGAGAATTGTGAAGAGAATTAAAATTAAATCTATTGCACTTGTCATCTTGACAAATCTGGGTTGTGAAAATCAAGAGAATGTTTTCTCAGCTTCTTGTGTCATGATGGAGATAGCACTAATGTAACTGTCTTGTACTCTAGCAGATGTCTTTATAATTTTCACTTTTGGGGGCCTCTTTTGCTTGTCTAGCATGATACCTTCCTCCTCCCTTGTCTTTTTGTTTAGCTAGAGATTTTTCCTCTTCAGAAGTTATTCACTGGTTAGTGAACAACAGCAAATTTCAGAAGACAAATGCTTTTTGCTGTTTTCATCAGTATAATTACTTTAGTCTATTAGTTATTTCCCTAGCATGTTATTATGATAACAAAGTATTTTTTAATACTTTCACAGATTTTATTAAGGCTTGATTATGAGTCACATTTCAAGAGTGAAGCTCTCTTCCTGGGATTGTTTAAACAAGGTGTAACAACAGGTTGAAAAAAGAAAAGATTCCCTCAGTTGTTTTGTTTATATCACATTAAGTTCCTAGCTGATTAAAAAAAAATCTTGACTGAATCATATGATTGTGTTTGCATCTTGGAAATGTAACTTAAGTCTCTTTAGCTGACAGTATGTACCAACACCCTTCTGAATTTGCTTCCAATTTGCTTCATGAGGGGCATCATTACAATATCCTTGAAAACAATCATTTTAGAAATTACTACATTAGGCAGAATAAAGTGAGAAGAGAATTCTTATATAATTTTCCATCTTTTTTTTATAAAGGGACAAGACTAGGTGAAACTGATTATCGGTAAGGAGGGAATCAACAAGCAAGAAATTATCTTTATTACTAATTAAATTCAACAAATATTTACCAAATATAATTATTGGGCAAAGACAAAAGAAACTTTGAGTTTACTAAGATTGCATGAGGTATTACTGGAGGAATCAGGGAAGACTTTATGGAGGAGGTAGTGCCTGGGATCCTTAGAGAAAGTTAAGAATTCTGAAAGACCAAGATAAGAAAGGAGTGGATTACAAGAACTGGGGACAACTTATTTAAATGACAGAATATGGAAGATGGCACCATGGCTATTTTCTTTGCTGCTGTGCTGCTGGACGGTGTAGTAGGTAGAGTAAAAGAATGAGGAAAACCTAAATTTAAGTCCTTCCTCAGATATTTACTAAGTATGTGAGTTTGGACAATGTATTTAATCTCTCTGTGGCTCACTTTCCTTCTCTGTAGGATGGGAATAATAACAACATCTACCCTAAAGAGTTGTGATGGGGATCAAATAAGATAACAAACAGGAAATTCTTTGCAAATCTTAAAATGCTATATAGAATGCTATTATTGTTCATATTGTTTCTGTTGTTCTTTCTTTTGCTCTATTTCAGACCTGGTCCTTTTACTCAGGTCGTAGAATCTCTTCCTCCTGAATGGTGAGTGTTCATCAGAGCTAGCCAGCCCCAGATTCTCCTAGCCACATTGTAATTTCCTGACCTGCTGAACAGTTGTTACTGTTGTTATTCCACCCTTTGTTTCTGATCTAGTTCTCCAGCTTCTGCACTGGGTCTGTGATCTCACTATATCTAAACAGTATCAGCAATATCATGCTGCATCCTGCTCATCTTCCTGCCATAATTCATTAGGTACCAATTCTTCCAACTTTCTTTTTCTTGTCTGGTGAGAGAAATCAAATTAATATGATCACTCCTAGAGAAGGCATCTTTATTGCTTGTTCAATGAACTGATGACTACATTTGAGACTTTCGAGGCCAAAATATCCTTTCTTAAATACCATTTTCTTCTCTGTGCTGTCTTAACCCATTAAACTATATATTTCCTGAGGGAAGAGAGTGTTTTTAGTGCTTAGTAGAGTGCCCATCACATTATGGTGTTTTGTAACAATGCTTTTTCATTCACTTATTTTATATGGAAGGAGAGACTAGTAGTCTAATATGACAGAAATATAGGTAAATGAAATAGAATAATATGAATAAGAATGGAAAGTGTGACAGAGGAGTTTTTATTCTCTTGAACTGGGTTGTTGGTAGGGTGAGTGATGAAATGGAGAAAGAGGTGAGAGAGGTTGTGGAGATAAAATAGATACTACTTGGCAACTGGTTGATTATGAAAGGTAAAGGAGGGGAAAGAGTCTTGGAAGATTTCAGGATTTTAAACCTGCATGAATTGGAGGATGATAATGTTCTCAACAGAACCAGAGAAGTCTGGAAGAGGAATGTATTTCTGGGGCAGGGGAAATGGTGAGTTCTATTTTAGACATATTCAGTTTGATTTGTGAGCAAGATGTCCGGGTGGACATGTCTAATAGGCAGCAAGTGGTAAGGAACTAGACTTCAGGAGATAAATTGGAAATGAATATGTAGATTTAATTGTCATCTCTAAAAAGATAATTATTCATTTAATATTTTATGCAAAATACATGATATAGTTGTTGAATCTTCTGCTTGTTCACTTTAATTTTATTATTATTTTTTCATTAAACCACTGTTTCTTTGATCAACACACTGGATTTGTGAGTGGGTCTGAATCTGGCTAATTTAGTTTTGACCCATAAAATTCAGTCATGTCCCACATACAAAGTATATTCTGATGGTTTCAGTTGCTTGATAGATCTTACTTTGCAATGTTGCTTTCCCTTTAATCTTAGTGTGCACTCAAATGAATAACAAAATGGAAAATCAAGTCAGAGTCAAAAAATATTCATTGAATGCTTATTATGTATAAGATACCTTGGGGGAGTGAAGAGGATAGTCAGAAAGATAAATAAAACACCTTTAGAATCATTGAGTCAACTGTTTTCTGAAATGATATTTTTAATTATTGTCTTCATATGTGAAAATTTATTTTGTGTGTGTGTGGGGGGGGATAGAGGGAAGCATGGATCCTTTGAGAGAGAGAGACAAACAGAGAGAGAGAAATAGAAAGACAGAGACAGACAAAACCAGAGATAAACAGAGAGAAAAACTAGTAAGATATTTGACTTTGAAATACCATGTTTCCTGAGCCTTTTAATTATATTTTATGATTAATGGTTAGAAAATATGAGAATGAAATTAGATGGTAGACTCTGAATTTAAAATGATTGACATTTATGTGTCATATACAACATTCCCCAAAGAGGGAGTAGAGAGGAGATTCCAGCTAAATTTTGAAAAAAAAAATTGTGTCATCTTCACCTCAAACTTAATTTTCTATTTCTTGAAACTTTTTAGAAAATAGAGTAATTACTGAAAGTGACTGATAATTGTGCCAAGGTGAGAGACACATCTACTTTTGTTTTTCTGGGACTATAGATTGCTTTTGGGGACACTGTATTCCTGCATTGCAGATATGAAATGAGAACAACAAAGTACAATAATCGCACCATGATAGGCAGGGTTTATATTTCTGGCCTTTAACATCCCTTTCTGTTTGATATTCTGGGGCTTTAATTTTAAAAAGCAAGATATTTGGAAGCATTAGGACTCAAAGTGAACTTAAGAAATTTTGAGTAGTACTCTAGGCCAACCATGTCTGTCTAGTATCAAATATTAATAAAATTTAAAACTATTTTCCATTAAAAGAAATCTTAGCTTCCTAATCTTGTCCTCTAGATGTCTTTTTTATCTCTCACTATAAGGTGAATGTTCAAAGGAGATAATTTCTTAAGTGATTCAACTTTTTTTCCAAGTAGAAAAAATATCTTTGCTCAGTTGTTAGGAAAATAGCTCTTCAATTTCTTTTGTTTTTAGAGAAGGCTTCATTTGAAGAATATCTGGAAAATATACCTTGGGAGAAGAAGCTATTTTTGCAAAGAGAGTGGTAATGATAGATTTTAGAAATGGATAATTAGAAAATAATAGCTAATAATAGAGAATATCTATGAAACTCTATGGTTTGCAAAATGTCTTATGTGCATTATCTCATTTTATTCTCATAAGAACCTTGGAGACAGGCACTATATTATCCCTACTTTGCAAATGTAGAAACAGAAGTATATAGAAGTTGAATAATTAAGTTTCTGAGGTCACATTTGAACTCAGCTCTTCTTGATACTCATCATTATGAGTCTGCAAAGGACTAGCCTCAGACCCTTACTTGCTATTGTGATCCTAGGAAAGCCAATTAATCTTGTTTGCCTCAGTTTCCTCATTTGTAAAATGGGCTAGAGAAGAAACTGGCAGACTACTCCAGTATGTTTACCAAAAACAGTCAGACATCACTGAAAAAAGTGAATAAACTGTATCTGCTGACATCAGGTCCAGTCCTCTATTTGCTGTTAAAACCCAACTGCTAAAACCCTAAGAACTAAATTTGCATTTTTCCACTAGGATTCAATCTACTCCAATTGAATTCTTATTCATTGAACTCCTTTTTTGTAGAAGGCATTCTACTAGATAAAAAGCAGTCTTTACCTTTAAGCAGTTTATATTCTACTGGGTGAACACATACCTAAGGTAGATATTTATGTCCTTGAAGCTCAATATAATAATGTACTTCCCTCACAGGTTGTTGGGAAGAAAATACCTTAAAGCCCTTTCTAGGTGTGAGATCGGGAAGAATGAATCATTCTTCAGAAAATGAAATCTAGACAGAGAAGATTAAAGGAAGTCAAATCAATAACCAATGTTTAATTTTTCAGGGAAGAAAGAAGGAAGTCAGAATGCAACAAAGTGCTTAGGCTTTGGAGATAAAGAAAGCAAACTTAGAAAAGACAGCTTTAGTTAAAGTATTAGTAACACCATTCAATTTGTAAGTGAAGGGATTTGAAGAAAAATTGAGAATTTTTCAGAGAGGCATGTAAGTGACATTTTGTGGTATTATTAAGTTAAATGATTTCAAAGTCAACTGCAAAGTTTTAGGGAAGGATTGAGAGTAGAAAAAATGCTCATCTTTTGTAACCATAATGGATCTTATCTATTTTTTTTTTTTTTTTTGCTGACAATCAAAAGCTTATATAATTATGTTCTAAGAGTTTTGAGAATGTATGAAAAACCTTTAAGGAGTGAGGGGAGAATGCTGCAAGAGGCCATATATGTTTGATTTAAAAAGCTTAAACATGTTTTTTTAAAGGTGGGGAATTTTTCAAGAGGATAAATAGGTTTGATTAAAGGTTTAAAAACTTTTAAGGGAGAATGAAAGAATTCTGGAAAAAAAAAGGTCATATATGCTTGATTTTGAAAGAAATTATTTTTCTATTGTTGGGCCACAATTTCCTTTTATTGTTCTGCCTCAGTTTCCCTGAATTGTTCTACCTCAGTCCCCCTGGTTGCTACCTCCCCTTCCTGACTATTAGGACTGATATAACTTAGGGCTGGCTACTCTAGGGTCATAAACTGTAAATGTTTAATGTCAGATAAAAGGGAGATCTTCTATTTCAGATATCCTGGCTGCTAAAACCTCCTAAGTTATCTAGAATTTATGGTCCTCACTTCCCACCCTATCCAAACCAGATTGATGGTTCTTTCCTGGAAATTCCCACTCACTAGTGTTCGGACTCCACCCCTTGCCTTTGTCTCTCCTGATCTCGAGAGCTATGTAAAAATAATTGGAATCTCACATTCAATGCTGAATTCTTTGAGAGGAAAGTCCACTTCAGCCCTGGGGGAAAATGGATTCTGATCAATCCAGACAATCTCTCCCTCTCAGAAATTCAAATAACATATTAATAACTCTCTAATCTCTATCATGCCTCAGTTTCTTCGGCATTACACTATTATGCTAACTAATTTTAAAATTAGAGTCTAGGGCTTTTCTTTTTTAATTTCCTCATTTAGGTTGTTTGATGAGTTCACCCCTAACACTCTGGGAAATATGCTCTTCATTCTTAGATAGAATCCAGCTGGGTGAGTTCCTGCCCCAAGGAGAATAGCCTTATTGTATCTCTCCATCAGAATTTATGATGATCCAACTTATCAAGAAGAAAATCAACCATGGAATGGAAATGGATTCTTCAGTCCAGATTGTTAGAGGTGGCTGAGTCTCATGATCAGTCCAGTTCTCAGCAGGAGGAGCTGCACAGCCCACCTCCTCATTAAAAGTCCACCAATTAGTTGAATTTCACTTGTCAGGGGCATCCCCTTTTCTAAAAACATGTTAAGACTTTCAGCTTCTCTATGCTTTTGTCTTTGGTTTTTGAGAGACACCACTGATCACCATTTTATTGATTATTAGCTGGCCCAATTAGTAAATTGATTATTAATTACCCAGAAATTCTCTCTCAACTTTTTCATTTGTTTCAATGTAAAGGTTTAAACAATGCCTCAAAAATATAAATACTATCCCTATCCTTGTCATTGTCTTCTTAAAATGCAAATGCTTTTATATTTGCATGAATGGATTTTAATTATATGGATTTGTAAGAGAGCAACAGAATGGCACATCCAGTTGCAGATATAGTCTGCTGATAATATCTGTAGTTGCTATTGAAACTCCAAGGTGAAGATGTAGTTGTCTCAGTGAAGATAATGAGTGATATTACAAAGCCCTGGAAACTGACAGTATTCATAGGAACCCAGTTACAGAGCTGGGAAGGACTTTAGAGATCCTCAAAGTCAACACCTTTTTTAATGGATGAGTTAACTTAAGACCAGATAGATTTAGTGATTTTCTCAAGGTCACAGGGGAAATAAATTGGCAGAATCAGGATTTAACTCAGCAAGGTGATTCCAAGATTGTCACTCTTCCCACTACATCACATAGCATTCTACCCTGCTTGTCAGAGCTCTTTCTGTAAACAGTGCAACTAAAATCAACAAGCATTAATTAAGTGCAGTATTACTATGAAGAAGACAGTTGTTTGGCGCTAGTGATACAAAGATAAAAAATGCAATCCAAAGCCTCAAGGAGTTTCACACTATTGGGGGAGGAGATCTAAACAAATACATATGGCACAGTGAAGTAAATATATAGAGCAGGTCTAACAGTGATCAAATAATATGGAGAACAGAGGAAGTATCTATGCTAAAATTGTGAATAAGGGAATGTGTGTTAAGAAAAGCTTGGAACAAGTGTCACCTGAATTAGGGCAATCTTGTGAGTCTTCATTTAATCATTTCCATGATCTCATTATCTACAAAGCAGGAGTTCTTAATCTGGGGCTCAAAATAGATTTCAGATGATAAATTTCAAAATTTCCATGAATTTATTTCTTAAAAAATTTGATAACTGTACTTTAATATAATATGATTTCCTTTTTAATGCTACATACTGTATTTAATTAAATACATTTGAAAATCTTATTCTGAGAAGGGGTCCATAGGCCTTCCAGTTTCCAAAGGGAATCTATAAAACAAAACAATTAAGAATCTCTCCCATAAAGGAATTCATCACTAAAGAGCTGAATGTCTTTGGAAATCGCATTGTAGTCATTTTAAGGTTTGCCTCCTCCCTGAACTCCCTCTGGCATAAACCCGCCTCACTGATATGTCTTCTCAGAATTAAAATATTTAGTCAGTATTACATGACATCCTTACTTGTAATATGTCCCATTGGAATTGTTCTTGAGATGTCCCTAGTCAGATTGTGTGCTCCTCAAGGTCTCTGTTTACTTGCTTCCATCTCCATAGTACTTTTAATATTCACATTAGATGCTTGTTGAGTAAATGAACAAATCCTAACACTAAGGTAATAAGTGGAGATTTGTCTTACATTTTAATAGAGAAAAAGTTTTGTCTGGGCTATTTGGGATAAATTGTTCTTTATCATCCAGCTGACTGGGCATAGAATGTAACCCTTTCAAATATTGTGATGAATTATTAATCCAAATTAGAGAAGAGTAGGCTGAAGTACTGGCTTTCTGCCTAGAAAGCTTCTCTCCCACCCAGTAGGCATATGGTCACCTGGCTGGGACAATGGCTTTCTGTACAAGTGCCAAAAGCAACTTTACAATGCCTGCTGACATTCTGCACTTCTATTGCATCACCAGGATTGGATGACTTTCTCTCTCTCTCTCTCTCTCTCTCTCTTTCTCTCTCTCTCTCTGCTAACTTTTATTGAAGAGTTAAGTCAAAAGCATTTGTTACAAACAGCACCAGTCCTAACCATAGATGGAATTGGTAGCTGTTTTTTTGTATCCAGAATGGTCTCCTTTACATTCTTAATTCAGATTCTTTGCCCTTTCTTTAATTCCTCATTGACCTGCCATAATGAAACCCATCTTCACTACTACAGGAGTCCCTAATGGGTTAAATAATAAAGGTGAAACCTCATCTCTAGTGGATAATGGTGAAAATTTCCATATGTTACCTGGGAACAGCTCTGTAGTCCTCTCCCTTAGCACACTGCAATGATTAATTGATCAGATTACTTAGTTGCCACTTCAGGTCCGAAGGGATCAGATACGGGCCAGGAAAGTGTTAATGAGTACAGAGAGAACACGGAAACAACAAGCCCTAAGTAGGAAAGTTAAGAGTAGCGGACATAAATAAGGACAGGTAGGGTGGAACCAGGTTTTTCTGCCTACATTGCGTGGAGAGTAGATTCCAAAATGGGAGGTCGTCAGTAAAAACAACTATCTCACTTGATAGATTTGTTCAGGACAACTTTGACCTTTTTTGGGAACTGGCATCCATGATGACAGATGCATTTTGGATAATCAAGTAGACCTACCTTCTGAAGAGATGGATTTGGTTTATTTCACTGCTGGGTTTGACTACTCAGCTTCTTAGCTGATTGCCAAGCTGATGTCTCGGAATCTGCTGTGTTGAAACCAATTTATGATCTTTCAAATTTTTAAAAATGAGATCTTAAATAGTAATATTTTCTTTCTTCAGATACAATCAAATGCTTATGCTTCCATGCTGACATTTTAAAATTTGAATTACTATAATTTTTCCCTGGGATATAATTAATGATGATGATGATCATGATTCAGAGGAAGAGAGATTGGGGGAGTCAATCAGTCCCATTCTATCAGAACCAGAATTGTATAATAAGAGAGAGCATGAGATCCAGGATGGGTGGATCCCCTCACTATCCTGGAGATTCAAACTTCCTATTTGCTTTGCAGGGAATTTTAGTTATTGGTAATTGCCCTGTGAATGAAATCTATCTTTGAAATTCAGTCTTTTAGTTTGTCATAAGAGAAATGGGGAGTTGCTTCCATTGGATCAAGCTGTTAGGGACCAGCCTTCAGAAAAGAATGTATTGTGGAATGAAACAGAGACCAGAGCATAAGGAGGAGAGAGGACCCCAATTCCCCAAACTGGTAGTTATAGAGACTCCTGTAGTTTGTGGAAGTAACATTGGGAAGATTTTTGCCCTACCAGCCTGAACCTAATTTCTTTGGCATGATCTTTGACTTGGAGCAAAGGTCTCACATAGACACACCTATCCTTATTCTCTTTACCACATCTGTGAATATCAAGGATTCTTAATTTCTTTTCATTTCCTCCAAAGAACTGGGAGGAAAAGTGGGAGGAGATTTCTGGGAAAGGGTTGGAGGAAGATATGTTCAGCTATGACCACATGTAGGATGGGGCTTCCAAGATGGAGACTTGATATTTTTATTTTGAATAAATATTATCTTATTAGAGTATGAATTAAGCCACTATGGGTTTAAACCAGTTAGTTAGCATTGCTACTTGAAACCTCATACCTTGAGGTTATGGCAGGGAGGTATAATAGGATGGGTGGCTTAAGCTTTTACTTTTTTGGCTACAGGTCCTCCACCAAAGGCTGAAATGTATCTTTTTGTAGGCTAACCCTATATGAACCCGTGAAGAGCTGAGATGGCTTTGACTCAAGGAGAATACTACCTGGTAACAACTCTTACTGAATAATATAATGACATACTGTTATTGTATAGGCTTAAGGTAATCAATTTACTATCATATGAAGAACAATATGGTATCATATGTTCATAAGGACACCACTAATAACTAAAAATACTCTTTGAGGCTTTTTTACCACTACCACTAATTTCTATTTACCTAGTACCTTAAGAACTGGTATCTGGGATCATATTGTTTATCTTTTCTTAGGTAGCCAGGGCAGGGATTATTACCTGAATTTTTCAGTTTAGAAAGCTAAGACAAAGGGACATTAAGTGACTTGCCTGAAGTCATTAAGTGGAAATGATTTTCTTATTATCATAAGCACTGAACTTCTATCTTTCTCCCCTCTTCCCTCCTCCATATTGAAAGTAACTTGGTAGGACAACTGATAGAGAGCTAGTCCTGGAGTCAGGAAGATCTGAATTTAAATCCTGCCTCAGATATTTACTGAGTGTATTATCCTAGAACTTTCTCTTTTCAATAAAAATCATGAGCTGATCTTACCAAAACCACTGCATAACCAAATGAAAAGAGAACAGATAGAACTATCAGGATGTGACTATGTATAGGAAGCATAGGGAAGGAAATGCAGAGAAAAAAAATGATGGATTCCCATATTACAAACACAAGCAAACAGAAGCAGCTGGCTCTACTGCTGGCACAGATGCAAAGCCAAAGCCTATTTTCCTAACAGATACAAATATTCAGAAGCACAGAGATGTCAGTAGAAAAGTCTCATTTAAAATCTGCCATCTGGACCTAGCTAGAACATCTTTTAGAGCACTTAAGAAAGTAAAATGAATAGGGATAACCAATTTGCAGAGCTATGTAATTCAATGCATCAAATTTCTTTCTAGCTTCAGGGCTTGCTGGAGGAAGAATTTTCACATGCTGTGTTGGGGACTTAGGTTGAAGCTGAACTCTTTCAAGAAAGCAGCAGTGGGAACAGGTCAGAGAGTCCTGGAAATTTATAACAAACCATGTGGCCCGATAGTTCATAAAAAGATGCGGTGAATGAAGAAAACTCATCAAATGTAACAAAAAAAAATCATTGGGTGAAGACAAATACAAGACAAAGGATGAAACTTGACTTTCCTAACTTTTCTGTGTCTGTACTTCTCGTCCTGAAGATGTCTGGAGACCCTTCCTCTAATTGACCAGTTCCTGCCTGATACCATCTTTTATACAAATTCCCAGGCCCTCTATTCTCACCTCTCTCCTGGATTCACTTTTGACTTTAGAATTTTCTACTTTACTTTGAGTGAATACACTCCCCCCCTCCATTTTTCCAATTCCCTTTTAAGCATCATCTTTCTTAATTAGAATATAAAATTTGGGAGTACAGCTTTTGGCTTACATTTGTGTTTCCAGTGCTTATCATAGTGCCTGGCATGTAGTAGGTGTTTAACAAATGCTCTATTTGAATTAATAAATAAATAATTTATAATAACAATAACAATAAATAAATGAATGAATGAATGAATAAATTAAAAATAAATAAAATAAACTGGACTAATATATGTGTAATATACTGATATATATACAGCATATATTGTATAAAATCATGATTTTTGAAGAGCAGCTAGGTAGTACATTGGGTAGAGTGCTACACCTGAAGTCAGGAAGACATCCTTCCAAGTTCAAATCTGTGATCAGACACTTGGTATCTGTGTGACCCTGGGCAAGTCACTTAACATCGTTTGCCTTAATTTCCTCATCTGCAAAAATGATCTGGTCGAAATGGCAAACTATTCCAGTATCATTGCCAAGAAATCCCCAAATGGGCTTATGAAGAGTCAGACATAACTGGAAAATGACTGAGCAAATGATTTTTGAAAACTATATGCCCAATGAACCATAACATATTCTTTATGAAGGACATAAGTTAAAAAGTATATCTTAAGACTTAATGAAATCGATATAATAATGATTTGGAATATGATGAGATTTGATGTAAATAAGGCAAGTATAATGAACCGAATACAATACTAAGGCCAAATAAATGATTTTATGTGTGTCAGCATTAATGGGGAGAGCAGCAGATCTAATACCTATGAGAGTATAGAAAGCAACAAAATGCTATCCAGAAAAGTTTTATCAATCTTCAGAAAGTATGGTGAGGTTAGGAAAAGAAATAGGTTGTAATTAGTTGCAAAGAAAAGGTTAGCTGATGGTATAGTCAGAAATAATGACCTTTTAACTTTAGGGTAATTAATTATGATATGTATGTGTGTGTGCCTTGATGTGGAATCTCTCAGAGAAGAGCTTCACAAAGTTATTTCATGTTTGGCTTTTCTTGGGGTGGATCTTTGTGGTGGTGAAGGCAAATATCTCAGAGATTCAGTCAGGGAACACCAAGAGAGAATCAGTCAATGATGAGGTGAATGTCTAGGGAGAATGATACCCACAGGTGTTAACTAATTACTCTGCCTCCCTAATCATTCTTGTTGAGATAGTTGGTTCCTTTCCCTAAGGGTTTGTCCACTTAATAAGTTCTAGCCTCTGATAATGTGAGAAATATTATAAAGTATATAATTATAATTATACTATAAGTTGTATTATGTGTAGTTTAGAACTACTAAGAAGATTATACACTATTTGATTTAATCTATACTTTCTTCCTTCGTTAGATCAAATAATCAAGATTTTTTTAAACAAGCTTTTGGCTCCACTCTTGCCATTTTTTACCTCTTAATGTGAATTCAGTTATTATCTGAGTCAACTAGACTAATCATAGGGGATAATAGCAACATTTTAGATGAGATACTGAGGAACATGATATATTTTTACTAAAGTTACTGTTTTCTTGAGAGTTCCTGAATTAAAAGGAATGAATTAATTGCATGGCAGTAAACAAACACTGCAAAATCAGGGGTTCCTTGTGGATGGAAAGCATCATTTTATAAAAGCTCTAAATAGTACATGCAACTCTGTTTAGCTCTGATGAAGGTTGTTTTCAGCTAAGCATAATTGTTCAAATCGTCCCACTTCACAACAAATTGCAGCCAACATAGCACTGACAAACACTGTTTTCAGCCCTAGACATACGGTTAAAGCTGTTAATTTTAACAGTAGATTATTGCCAAGTTGTTGCAATTACTTGGATGCTGTAAGATATTTAAGGAAAAAAGATCTATAATTGCATCTACCAAGAAGATTCATTGGAATATCTATCAAAAAGAAGGTTTTTCACTTTATATTTTATGGGGGTTATATTTGGCCCCAAAAAGGTGTTATATCTTACTTGGGAATTTCTAGGGGATATTCCAAGAAAAGATTCTGATGCAAAATAGTGTATATAATATATACTTGTTTGTTATTGGAGTCAAAAATTCTGTTTGGATTACTTTCTAGATTGCTGATTAACTCAGATATATGGTATCCTACTAATTAGTTTATCATAAATGTCTCCTAAACATAATTTTCTTTTATTTTCAGAAAATTGAACAATTTTGGTTGGACAAAGGAGACATCTACTCTGAGGTTTCATCATGGCATGGAAATTGTATTAGAGAGGAAGTATGATGCAGTAGGTACAGCATTATATTTAGAATGTGGAGAACCTGGGATAGTTAGATAATACAATGGATAGTGCATTAATTTTAGGGTTAGAAGGACCTGAGTTCAAATTTGACCTCAAACATTTAGCTGTATAAGCTTGGGCAAGTCACTTAATCCTAATTGCCTCATCTCAAAAAATGCAAAAAAAAAATCAAGGAGACCTGTTTCAAAAGCCATCTTTAATACTTATTAGCTTGTACTTTGAGCAAGTAATAATCTCTCTGAGTCCATTTCTTCATTTGTAAAATGGAGATGGTAATAACAATATTTACCTCACAGCTTTGTGAAGATTTAAAAAGGATAATGTATATAAAGTGTTTTGCAATGCTCACTATGTGACCCTGGACAAGTCACTTAACCCCGATTGCCTCATAAAAAAGAATTATTGTTATTGAAGTTTTACCAATTAAGAGAAAGCTCTGGAAGATTCTATCAAGTTGGAAAGATTTCAAGAAAATGAATGGGACTGCAGAGGACTGACAATAACTCATGATTCCTGTTTCTCAATAGAAAAGTTATAGACTATATATTCAGAATGAGGTATATATTTTCAGCCATGGTCAATGAGCTGATTAAAAAAATGCTTACCTGCATTTCTTAAAGTGAAGGCTCCTATTGTGGGTAATATGTAGAATCATTAAGAAATGAAAAAGAGCTAGAAGAAAACATTTAAAAGATGAGTATGAGTCCTGAAAACTCTGTGTCTGTCATTCAAGGAGGTAGTAATTAATTAGCTCCAGAAGGTTGGGTAGCGGCAAGTTATGCACTCTAAACTGAACTGATTAAAGATACAGTGGATTATAAAATAACCTTATTGGGGCAGCTAGGTGATGCAATGGATGGAGCAGCAGTCCTGAAGTCATGAGGGCTTGAGTTCAAATCTGGACTCAGACCTTTAACACTTCCTAGCTGTATGACCCTGGGGAAGTCACTTAATCCTAATTGCCTCAGCAAAAACAAAACAAAACAAAACAAAATCTCATTATAAATGTTAGTTATAAATGAAGGGATCTTCAAAACAATCTCAACAAGCTAAAAAAGGTGGATCCAAATCAAACAGATGCAGCTTAGAAGGGATAATTGTGAAGTTCCATTAAGTTAAAAAGGTCAACCAACCAGGTATAGGACTGGAAAAATTTGGAGAAATCATCTGGGGAACTAAAAGGAATATATTCACTCATAGGAAAAGATACAAATGCCTAAGATTTTCATTTTATTCCAGGTACAATGTTAGTGGTGTGACACAATGACAAAAAATATAAAATTTCTTGATAAGTTGATAGAATTTTGATCTTGGATTATAGTCTCAGGGTTCTCTATAGTCATACTATATATACAATATGTATAATTTGTTTTCATTTCAATACACTACATTTTACTGGTACGTTGACAAATTTAAGTATACTTTGGGAAGGACAGAGGGAAACATGGTATAGTAGAAAGATGCTGGGTTTTGAAATCAGAGAATTTGGGTCAAATCCAAATCTTTGCCACTTATTACTTATGTGACTTTGGAGAAGACACTTAACATTTTTTGGTTTCAGTTTCCTTATATATAAAATGACTCAATAGTATGACAAGATGATCTCTAAGATCACCTCTAACTCTAACTCTATAAGGGGTTTTGAAACCAGAACATTTCCAGAATAGTTAGCAGAATTCATTAATCCTTCGAAAATTAGAAGGCCCTCTCAACCAGCAAGAGGTAGCTCTCTTAGTTACAGAACAGAAACATCCAGTCAAAGTCAGAACTGATATTAAGTCTACTTTCCTGCTTCTCTCTACCTATTTCTTCCAGTACAGGTGCTTACTTTGAACTATCCGTGGTACTGAATGCAACCTCCTCATTTCCTCCTGCCCCTAGGCACTTGGGTTCTGTTATAGTCTGAATCCTGTTTTGCTCTCTCTTCATTCTTGCTTATTATTACCTCTGTCCCCCCACTTTTTCTTGACCTTTGTGGCTGAGTGGTGGCAGTGTGTTGAGAGTGTGGTGGATGGTTAGAGAAAGTTTAATCCCCCCCCGAATTTATAAATTTGTGATAATTAAGAAAAATTCTTGCCTGGTGTTGAGGGAATCTAAAGGGGTGGGAGGTAACTGTTTTAAATATGGATAATCATACTTTTATGGATCCACTTTCTCACTGATGTGAATACTCCTTTCACTGATGTAAATGGAACCCCATTCACAGTTTCTCCATTTGTGTGATTCCTGTCCATATTTTGTCTAATTCCCGCTTTTCTGTTTTGATAATGAATTTTACAGTTTATCCATCTTTTTGGTATAGAGGATAAAGTTTTGCACTTGAAGTCAGAAAGACTGGGTTTTGATTGTCTGATGCTAAATGCAAGTGCTATGAGATTGCCTTCATTTTCTCTAACACAACTCATTTATGTACAATGTGTGTTGTCTCTCCCTTTAGAATTTGAAATTCTTGAGGGCAGAGACTGCTAAACACAGTGATTGACATATAGTAAATGCTTAATAAATGTTTGTTAACTAATTGAGTGACCAAGCAATTCCGTCCCAAAGTGAACTGTAACGTTTTTGAAGGTAGGAGTAGGTCTTCTTTTTGCTCTTTATTCTCCAGATAGCACTTGGTATCATGTTATCTTTATTGGACTGTCAATACAGGTTCTTGTCTAATATTTGATTGTGAATTCAGCTTTTTAACCAAATGTAACTACAATATGAAGCAGAACCAGCTATCAATTCTGGAAGAAATTGATGATTATGGATTATTTTGTGTTCCTTTTTCAAAGGAATCTTCAAAAAAGATTCCAAAGGTGACCTTATAGAAAATTAGAAGAAATGGATATAGCATAATTTTAAGGAATCTGGGAAGTCCCAGTCCTATCATCAAATAGGTTCTTATCAAGATGTTAGGAGACACTCCATTTTCCAGAACTAAGGTCTAATAAGCAATCTGTGCCTTAGAGTTTGCATAACAACAATCATTTGCATTGATTGTAATGATGTCACCCTCTGGCAAAATCACATAATTATTATATTGCTTTGACAAGCTTGAATAAGCACCATGTTCTGGTCATGAACCCCTGCTATAAATCAGAGATATCACATTGCTGCTCTTACCCCTCATTGTTAGGGTTATACCTCAGTGTGTAGACGTAAGTATAAAAATTAAGATCTGTTTACACTAAAATAGTCCCCTTCCTTAGGGACAAGTCCCTGGCATATTTTTTTGGGCTTACAAGCCATTTCTCTCACTTTAAAATCAAACTTTTGTTTGATTTCTGATTCTCTTTCTCCAACCTGCTCTGCTTAGTTACAGCTATGCACAGGAAAAAAGGCCAGTTCAGTCTGGCTGACAATCTCAAATGATGACTGAATATTATCATTATGAAATTATTTAGTTCAGGGGCAAGAGGTATCAAATATGTCCAGTTTCATTTTTCAGAATCCTTAAATAAGTTAGAACAAATGAATTTGTCAGATGTTCTTTCCTGTCTATGTAATATAAAATTCAAAAATACACAGTTTGATTTAATAAGGTCATTGACTTGTTAATGCTCTCTTGTTAATGCTTTTGCTTCTCTTATTTCATTTGTCATCTGTGAAGACTGACCACCATATTCAATGAGTACTGTGTAGCATCCATGAGATGTACAGTATTCTATTAGACCCCAAAATAGGCTATTTAGAGTTTTAAAAGTGACTGACAAAATCACATTACAGAAAATGTTTCCCTTTATTATTCTTATATTTTTCTTTGATCCTTTACTTTGAACCTAAATCTATATTATAAGTAGAGATCTGAGAAAGACATGGGGACAGAAAAATAATGGAAAAAAATTTGGTAGTCATGAAGGAGAAAATATGAGCTTTTCACAAGGAACACTGTTGGAGAAAGCAGCTGAATTGTTCAGTTTAGAAAGAATGGCTCAAATCATCTGCAGAATTAAAAGGAAAATATTCAATTTATATAGTCAGAAGAATAGAAGCAGGAGAGGAAGGAGGGTAAACAAATCTGCCATTGTGAGTAGTCTGAATTAGAAGTGTTGTAGAATTGGAAGAGTCATTCTATACCATTTAATTCAATGCACCCAATTTACATAGCAGAAAACTGAAGTCCAAAGATATATGATTGGTCACAAATTACATAGCTAGTATAAGAGCTAGAATTAGAACCCAAATCTTCTAGATTATGGGTCTGTTCTCTTTCCATTTCATCAGACTGCCTCTTTACATAATTTCAGTTTTTATGACTTTTGTGATACTGTAAATCTAGAGGTAGTATTAAGTAATAGGCAACTGGCCTTGAATTTAGGAAGCTTGGGTTTAAGTGCCACCTCTGAGACATGTTGTCTATTTGATCCTAAGGAAATCACTTAATTTCAGGTTCCCCAGGGGGCCCAAAATTTTAAGCTGCTGAGAAGGTGCTGATTTGCCTTGGGTAAAGGAATTCCTTATTAGGAGATTTGTATATAGATGAAATCACAATATCAATTATATATACACATACATCACACACAATGTAAATTGGTATATTGTGTATTAAAAAGTAAAATAGGTCATTAATGAAATAATAATCCACAATAAGCTTATGTTTCATAATAAAATGTTTTAAAGGACAAAAAGCCAAAAGTTGAGGGCACAATAAAGGAACCTTAATTTCACGAGCTCTTAGTTCTAGGAAACTACTGATGCCTTCTTAAGTTTCTCTTGAGCATGAGTTTATCAGAGAGCTGAAAATGAACACTAGAATAAATGATCTCCAACCTCACCCTCCATAAGAATCACAATTACTGCATTTCAGTTTTTACAAATTTCAAATAAATGGAATCCAAATGGAGTTTTCCCCTCATAGTCTAGTTCTAAGTGATGAGCAGCCTTGCAGTCAAGCACAGGTATTGTAAATCAGTTGTAGGAAGCTGCCAATTTAGTGAGTGAAATTAAAGAGTAGAGTGATGTGGTCACAGTGGTGATAAAGGAAGATGAATTAATAGAGGGACATAGTGACATGTGCCAAGCCTCCCAACCTGAAATGAAGTATATTGCATTAGGTCACATTTACTTGGAAAAAAGTGAAATTTGCAAGCTTTTTAATAGAGACTCATTTCTAGATTTGTATAAAGTGGATTGTGCCATACAAAGAAATAAATTAAACTTAAATGCCATAGGTATTTGAAGATGCTGCCTACCTATGTACTTGCCTATGAAGGAGGAAAGTTCATGATAAAGTATCAAATAGCAAAATAGTAAGAAACCTGATCCATTCTTGTTATAATAAGAAGTAGGAGGAATCTAAGGACATAGACTGATGGAAAATATTGGGAAAAGATGCGGGAAAGACAAAAAGGTAGAGGAAGAGGCCCCAGGGAATAATAAGGTTAAACCTTTCCTTACAAGTATGGGGAAAACCTCCTAATTCAATGGATGGAATTCCTTGCAAAACAGAATTTGGGGAGATTTAACTGTAGGGGATGGGATTTTAGATGTTGATATCCTATGTAATATTAAAGATAGAGAAAACATTTATTTTATTAAGCACTTAGTATGTACCAGTTCTTACAGATTTCTTACTTTTGCTTGCATTTAAATGGGGGT
The DNA here is from genome assembly GCF_902635505.1 of Sarcophilus harrisii. Classification (NCBI taxonomy): domain Eukaryota; kingdom Metazoa; phylum Chordata; class Mammalia; order Dasyuromorphia; family Dasyuridae; genus Sarcophilus; species Sarcophilus harrisii. Next base: position 171,595,017 of record NC_045430.1, read on the forward strand.
AGATAACATGCAAAGGAGAACTAGGGAAGAAAGGAACTACTCTTGTGGCTGCATGATTAGAAAATGAGCTGGTTAGAGCTGGTCACTTTGGAAAAAAGTAGAGGCCTGGTTTCAGGTGCTTAATGTAAAGGAGAGCCATAGCAGACATCTTAGCAAAGGTGGAGTTTGGCAGCTGGATGCTAGTCATTCTTATTGCAGGGAAAAGTATAGGCTACTAGACAAGTCTATAAATCCTCAGCTTTGCCAAGGACAGCTCAACCTGTGTAAGCTTAGGTCAATCACTTAATTTTTATGGACCTTAACCTTCTCATCCGTGAAATTTGGGTGTTAGAGGTCCCAATTATCCCTCCAGAAGTCCTTCCCCAGTTAAATCAAGAAATCTATTTCCAACAGCATTGAAATACCAAGCCAATGATAATGCTCAGAAAGACACTCATCAGAGGAAATACCTAGTGAATGGAGACTAGAATTTTGAGTGGGGGTAAAGAGAGGAGGTAGTCAGGTGGAGCAAAGGTCTTGCTGAAAAAAAGAGAACACAATAGGAAATGACCCAAAGTTGTCATGCATTGCATGGAGACAGCCTACACTCCCATAAAAGTCAGTTCAACAATTATTTATTGAACTCCTACCAAGAAAAAAATAGAGGTAGGAAATTGAAAAATAGATGTAGAAAAAATAGAATGGAGATCAGAAAAACTTATTTTAAAATGTTCAAGTGTACATTATTTTGGACTAAAATTCAGTGCTTATAAATCTATATGTTCTGATTTAAGATGAGAATTCTTATAAAAAAATAAACTATGAACCATATTTCTAACGAAAGGACTTTAAGACTAAATTGCCAATGTGCAAACTGATTCATGAAGCATGAGATGGATGGAATGATACAAGATGGAATTGTATTCTGTTTCTTTTTTATATTTAAGGCCACTTTTTGTGCGTGAAAACTGACTTTTCACCTTTTTATTAGCCTTACTCTTTCTCCTCTCCATTTTCTTTCTCTTTTCTCTTCTAATAAAGACTGAAAAAGAACTTACTTTTTCCTGTTTTCTTTTCCCCCATCTTAATTCCAGGTGGACACCTTCATTGTTAACTGCAAAACAAATAAATCGATCCAATGTTAGATAGAATTTCTACTGCAAATGACTAAATATTAACATCAAGTATCTACAAGTTTTAGACAGTAGCTGGGAAAACGAGGCAGAGGCCTGGAGACATTGTTATTCAACAGATCACCCTTAGAGGCTGTTTTGGCTTCCAAAACTCCTTCAGCTTGTCCAGTCCCCAAACAACAAACATCTTTTTGCTCTTGAACCCAATTCAAAAAGGCAGAGAAAGAACAAGGCCCTCTGGTTAAAATATTGGAGGTGAGCCTACCATTTCACTAACAAAGCATAGTTTCACTGAAACTCTCTAGGGCTTTTTTGATCTGAAAACGGGTTGGATCTTTTTAGAAGCATGCTCAGTCCAATGGGATTTGCTGCTTCCTGGTTTGTAGATGGCCTAAAAGAATAGTCTGCCTTGTATTGGCTTGATATTTACATTTTCAAACAGAGGTGTGTTAAAAATAATGAATGTTTGGTGTCCATTTTCATTTCTCCAACGATTGGGTACAGTTTGGGATTTGACTTTATTTTTGTTTTACCAGAGCAAGATGACACAGCTCTTGAAAACAATTGAAAAATGATTATGAAAAGAAGGGGGTCATCATAATATGATGGAAAAGGGCAGGCAATCTCCTCAAAAGCCTATTTTAATCCTGCAGCTCTTCTAGAGTGTGTCAAGGGGGAGGGAGGAACTAGGGAGAAGTCTCTTTAGCCATCCAGATACTATTTAAAGTCAGATAATTTTGTCCGAAGTACTTTTCAGCAAGCCTCTCATTTCCCATATTTCCATTTTGATTTGATCAATGAAAGCTGCTCTTTGGTCTCAAATAGCTGACACACTAGTAGCTAGAATGCTAGTCATTAGCAGAGCAGCAATTTTATCTGTTCTGCAGTCTCTGTAAAAAGTATCCCAGAACCACAAACCCAAACAAGATGCCACAGATCTGTTATTGCTGGTCTAAACTGCTTTGAGGTTACAAATAACTGAAGACAATAGATCATAGCTAAAAAGCAGCAGTTATTGATTGAATCACACAGTTTTGCTGGTCTGTACCATAAATGTACATTGTACTTGTTCAGCAGTGTTTCTTCAATTCTCCTCCCTCTATACTCATTTCAAAAGATATGACTTATACAGAAGCATCTATAAGCATCATCCATTAATGCTCCAACTGGCTTAGATCAGCATACTTTTTATTATATATAAAATTATAATTTTGTAATTGGAAAGGATATAGGAGAAGAATTTTCTAATCTTTTGTAGGCACTTTACAAGACAGTGTGGTTGGGCTCAAAGAGGTATGATGTATTACATGGAGAAAGCCTACTCTATCTTAAAACTCATTATTGAACTGCAAGAAGCTACGCTATGGATTGAAGATAGGAAGACACAAAAAACAGCTCTAACTTAAGGCTACCAGGGGACCCATGTACACAAACTGGTACAAGAAAATTTGAGGAGAGAGAGGGCTTTGTCAGCTACATGGAGGAGCTGAGACTTTCATAATCATTTTTCATTTGTGTCCAAGAGCTGTGTCATCTTGCCTTGGTAAAATAAGGATAAAGGTAAATCCTTTCTCCTCTGGAGAATTCCTACAGTATCACAAAAGGGTGGTCAACAATATTAAAAACTAAAAAGGGGTAAAGAGTACTGAAAAAGGCTATTGTATTTATCAGTTAGGAAATCCTTTGAAACTTTAGAAGTGACAAATGAGAATAATGACCCAAGAACTGGACCTAAAAAAGAAATAAGAAATGGTGAAAGTTCAAAAGTCCAAAGAGTAACCAACCTTGTTAATCAGGTGAGTATATTTTTATTCAGTGAACAAGCAATTATTGTATGATAAGTGAATAACCAATCCCTTTACAAGATATTGTGTCTGCTACTAAACAGTTGAAGATATGCTTTTTGCCATTAAATGACATTCATAATCTGGTTGATAATTTGAGATAGGAGAAGAAAAAATGCCTCACTTAAAGAATTTAGAGTTAATTGAGAGATATAGTTTAACAGGAGTTGGAGTCAGAAAAACCTCATTTCAAATGCTGTTTCAAATACTTGCTAATTGTGCTAACCTGAACAACAGGTCTAATTTCTCTTAGTTTCCTTTTTGGTAAAATAAAATGGCTGAACTCACTGATCTCTATGGTTCCTTTCAGTCCCAAATATATAATCTGGCCCACCTTCCTGATTTATGTATAAGGCCTATACAGGCTATATGGCTTGTGCTATATTGCTAAGAACTAATTTGAATCTAGAACCTCTTAAAACTTAATCCAGTACTCTTGTCATTATTGTCCCCTATATTCACTGGTAACCTAAGATCAGCTGTCTTTAGAGTCAGTGGCATTTTTGAATATGATTTATTTCCAAGGTTACTCCAAAAAATGGGGCTCTCAGATGTGTAAGGTCTCATCTATATTCAGCTTCTTGGAAAGTACAAAGTAAGACATTTTTCTATACAACCACAGGAGTAGGATTTTACAAAAGAAAGCAAATATGTACTCTTCTTTCCTTTGTGTGAAGACTGGGCAAGGTGGTGATTTTGTGAAAATGGAAAGGAGTAATTAATCACCAAGTCAAAGCTATTTACAGAAGGAAATTGGGAGGGCTGGGGAAGGGAGATCTGGGTGAATGGAACCATTTTATGTTGCCAGGGCACAAGAAAAAACCCAGCATTCAGCAAAACATTCCCTTTTTTGCAAGGGAAATCTGGTGGTAGTTCCATCATTTTAGGTAAGAGTCAATAGGTTAGGTTCCTAAGTCTAAAAACAGAAGAAAATGTTCAATTCAAATGGGTACTAAAAGTATTTGAAGTTTTTCAGTCATAATAAAAGAAGACACTTTCCAAGGAAGGCCCTAATCCTCTTATAGCTGTTTTTCCCTTTGATGAAGATGCCCTTCAATTTTAAAATTAAACTACAGATTAAATGGAAAGAATTAATTAGTATTGAAAAAAGAGATCTCTTGGCTCTTTAAATTTTGAGACACTATTTCTGCTGAGAATATGGGTGTTTTGCAATATTTTTGATTTATTTCATATTTAATAGTTGTTTTATACTAAAAATAGAATTGTTAGAATTGGTCAGTCAATAAGAATTTATTAATTACCAACTATGTGCCTAAAATTGTGCTGTGGAGGGAAACAAAGAAAGGCAAAAATAGTCCCTGCTCTCAGTGAGTTAACATTCCAATGGAGGAGACCATATGCCCACAAATTGGTATTCTTGTGTTTTAAAAATTAGAATATAAATTAGCTCCTTTTGAGTATTGTTTATTGAAGTTGTACCTTCAGGGTCTGGCACATGGTAGGCGATTAGCAAATGCTTGTTGATTGATTGATTGGTAATAAAGTAGTTAGAAAACTGATAATAGAATAGTAGAAGACAATCTCAGAGGAGACTTACCAGAAGCTGGTGGGAGTAGGAAATGTACTATTGGTGGAGTTATAAATTGGTTTGATATTTCTGGACATCTTTTCAGAATTTAGCAAAAAAGTGACAAAATTGTTCAATCCCTTTGGTCTAATAATCTCATTATTGGGCAGATACAACAAGGAGGTCAAACTGAGAAGTAATAGTACAGTATATAGTGTATAGTATATATTGACTTATCCAAGAGTTAGAATCAAAGTGGATGCCCCATTAGTTGGTGAGGGTAAAAAAGCATCCTTTGGTATATGAATATAATAGACTATTACACAGTAAAAATGAAGAAAAGGAAGAACTCAGAAAAACATGGGAAGATTTTTATCAATTTCTACAGAATAAAATAAATAGAACTAAAAGAACAATAGTCAAAAGACCATTACAATACAAATAATGCAAGGAAGTTAAATGCTGAGTTAATTGAAAGATCAGTAGTAGGCCTGGAGAACAGATGGAAAAGGAAAGTTCACTGTTGGAGAGGAAGAAGGTGCTAGGACAGAATATTGTAAACCTTGCCAGATATGATCATTGTATTATCCATTTTTGCTTGATTCATTTTCTCTTTTTACTTTGGAAGTTTTCATTTGGAGGGAAGAGAAATTTAGAAAAGTGATTGTGTTATAAACACAGAAGATATCAATAAAACTTCTTTTAAAAAATAAAAAGACCATAACAAGGCACAAACTTTATTGGCAATAATTGGCTTTTCCTATTTTTTAATATACTTGTAAAAGTGAAAGTTGGAACTTGCAACTACAAACAATGTTATATTCTCTCACAAAATATCTCTTAAGATTTCTTATCAGGTAAAATATCAGACTAGATGGCACAATGGATAGAGTGCTTGATCCAAAGCCAGAAAAAATCATTTTCTTGAGTTCAAATCTGGCTTCAGACATTTACTAGCTGTGTGACCCTGGACAATCACTTAACTGTTTGCCTCAGTTTCCTCATCTGTAAAAGGAGCTGGAGAAGGAAATGGCAAACCACTTCAGTATCTTTGCCAAGAAATTCCCAAAAGGGCTCACTAAGAATCAGATAGGACTGAAATGACATCAATAGTTTTTGGTCATATCAATAGATTTGACCAAATCTCAGCCCTAATATGGTATATGTGTATATTTATACTTGTTTTTGAACATACATACATATATATATATATATATATATATATATATACATATATATGCCCTTATTTATCATAAATCTAGAAGAGACCTTGTTGTTCAGTTTTCAATTGTATCCAACAATTCATGATCTCATTTGGGCTTTTCCTGGCAAAGATATGAGAGGAAACAGATGAGGAAACTGAGGCAAACAGGGATTAAATAACTTGCCCAGCCTCACCCAGCTAGTAAATGTCTGAGGCCAGAATTGAACTCGAAGATGAGTCTTCCTGACTTCAGGACAGATGCTCTATCCCCTCTACCACTTAGCCACTAGAAGATACCTTAGAGGTTATCTAATCCAAAGTCTCATTTTACAGATGAAAAAACTGAGACCTAAGGGCTTTGCTCATGGTTCTAAGGATAGCATGTACTACGTGTGAGATTTAAACACAAATCCTCTGATTTGAGAACTAGTGTTTTTTCCCTTATATGACTGTTTCCAGGAATCAGACTGAAATTCCACTTAGAGTATTAATCTATATTTGATTTGAAACAAATTCACTTGGACTCTTCAGACTATATAAAACATCATTTAAAACAAAGTCATCCCCTCAATAAAAGAAGCAGCTGTCCAAAAGCAATGCTATTAGACAAAGAAGATTATAGTGTTTTGGAGAGAACAGAGAAGAGCATGGTTTCTATCTAACTTGTTTACCTTCTCTTGCCTAGCATGTTCTTAACCACAGTCTCCTTCAAATACTGGGTACAAGATATTCAGTTAGAGAATTTACCAAAGATCAATGATCCCTTTGGTGTCTTATCTATATAGACAGCTGGATGGTGTAAGGGAAAGAGCACGGGGTCTAGAGTTGGGGAGCTCTGAGCACAAAAATGGCTTCAGATATTTGATCCTGGGCAAGTCACTTACTACTGATTGCCTCAGTTTCTTCAACAGAAATATGAGAATAATACTTCCCAGGATTGTTTTGAGAATCATGATATAGTTATAGAACACTTAGTACAGTGTCTGGCACATAGCAGGTACTTAATAAATGCTTTCTTCCTATTGAGCAATTATTATGTGATAAGTACTGGGGATATAAAGAAAAAAGGCTAGATAGCTTTTGCTCTCAAGGATCTCATAGTAATAGGGAGAGGTAACACATTAAAGAAAATTCAGATTAATAGATAGAAAACCCCAGAAACTCTAAGGTTTCTAAGTGGTACAATGTGTGTGTGTATCTATCTATCTATCTATCTATCTATCTATCTATCTATATCTTTTTGGGGTCAGGGAATACCTGCCTCAGGTACTTATTACAGGTACTTTTGTGACTCTGAACAATTCACTTTATCTCTGTAAACCTCAGTTTCCTCATCTTTAAAAGGGGGTAATAAAAGTACCTACCTTACAAGGTTGTTGTGAGGATCAAAGAATATAGCATGTAGAAAACATTTTTATAAATTTTAAAGCCCTACATGTGAGCCATTATTATTGAATAGAGGGGTATATGGCAATGCCCAGAGATACTTAGGTCATGACACAATAAATTCTTATTGAATGAATAAATGAGTGAGTAAGTGAATGACTAGACCCTCAGCACTGTCCATATAAGTGAATGACTAGACCCTCAGCACTGTCCATGAAAGTCTCCTCTCTAAGAACATTAGTCTTGGAATTTCTGTCTTACTCTTTTTTCCCCAAATGCCCCACCGGTTCATAGAGTAAGTTGTGTAAGGTAATAATAAATGTTGTTGCTGTTCAGTTTTTTTTTTTGTGATACCATTTTTAGATTTTCTTAGCATAAATACTTTGCCATTTCTTTCTCCAGCTCATTTTTACAAATTAAGAACTGAGGTAAACTGAGTTGAGTGATTTTCCTAGCCTCTCAGAGTTAGACATTATGGAAACAACACACAGCCATAACAACAAAATCATAATTTCACTGAAGGACTGCTTTTTCTCAGTGAAGGATTGCTTTTTCTCAGTGTAGATGGACGAAGCTAAAGGTCAAGACCTTTGTTCTGGTATTGAAAATATTTTCCTAGGGGAAATATAAACATTCCCTTTAAACTCCATCTGAGACTTTACTCTAGCACTGATGTCTCCTTAAGCGGATATGTAGTATATCACTTTAATGATAATTGATTGAATCAAGCCCATTGGGGATGATTAGTTGAGTCATGGCTATTGTGCACTGGCACATGTAAACCTGGTCATTGAAAATAGAAGTAGACACAGACCAGGGAGGAGAAGAGAACCATAACTGAGAAAAACAGAAAGGGGAGACAGGGATGGGGGGGTAAAAGAAACTCCAGCATGGTCCCTCCCACTCCCCCAGTCCTTTTAAGGAATCATGTTTTCCAGGCAATCATATAGACATAAGAAAGTCTAGAGATGCCGGTGGCCAGGGGCAGTAGAGGGACAGAAGAAGAGTTCCTCAATGGACAGAGCATCCTATTACAATGTAATCATTAGAATACACTCCTGCCTGAGAAAGGTTGGTAGTCAGTGAATTAAGCCTTAGGCTTGGAATCAGGAAGACTCATCTTCATGAGTTTCAGATGCTTACTAGCTGTGTGATCCTGGGTAAATCCTTTACCCCTGTTTGCCTCAGGTCTTCATCTATAAAATGAGCTGGAGAAGGATATGGCAAACTACTACAGAATCCTTGCCTATAAAACACCAGATGGGGTCTTGAAGAGTTGGACATGAGTGAGCAACTAAACAACCACTGCTTGAGTGGGGTAGGGGTGGGCACAAGGTTCTTTGTCTGCCTTGCTTTCTCCAGTGAATCTGTGATTTTCTATGGCAGCCATGAACAAAGTAAGGAAAAAGTGCCACAATATGGTCCCCATTGGGTTAGGGCAAACAAACCTTATTCTTTAGAGGCTCTCTGGGAAAGATTGCAATGGCAGCATGCAGCAAGGGATGCAACAATTATACACAGTAAGGCACAAAGGATACAGTGAGAAGATGAAGACCACTGGGGACTAGGGTAGGAGATGGGGACAGATGGTAGGGAAAAAGGAGGGAAAGGAGCACATAGAGTCATTTACATAATTTCTTTGAATTGGAGTTGAGAGTACTTGGGCAGCCTGGATCATGGAAGGTGGAAGATTACTCAACATTCGTAGGCATCCCATTCTTGTAGTTCTTGTGGGAGGATGACTACCATATTGGAGTTTACTTATTAACATTTGAATATCATTGTGCAGTTATCATTAACAGCATAGGATTCCTTTTTAGCAAAATCTTTTTTCTGGCTTTACTGAGAATGCTTGGAGTATATCTAAAGCTTACAAATTGAGGGGCTGTAATGGATAGAGTGCTGGGTTTAGAATCAGAATTCAGATCTGTCCTCAGACACTAACTCTGTGACATTGGGCAAGTCAATTAACTTTGTTTGCATCAGTTTTTTTTCCTTCAGAGCTGGAGAAGGGAATGGCAGACTGCTCAAGTTTTTTTTTTTTTTTTTTTTTTTTGCCAAGAAGAATCCATAGACTCTGAACAACTATATAAATGGCATTTAGGTGGTTCAGTGGATTAAATGCTAGGCCTGAAGTCTGAAAGATCTGAGTTCAAATTTAGCCTCAGATGCTTATTAATTATGGGACATAATTGTGTCATTAATTAAGACACAGCTCAAATTACCCACCTAAAAATGAAGATAATAACAACAGTAATACTCAGGATTTTTGTGAGGATAAAATGAGATCATATTTGTGAAGCATTTTTCAAATCCCAAGTGTTGTCAAATTGTTAGCTATTATTAGTTTGCTGTATTGTGGAGGAAATTTTGCTAAGCGTATGGCTGGCTTATGCTAGATGACCCCTGAGATTGCTTCTAGTTGTGATTCTGTCTTCATTCATGGCCTTTATACTCTTATTGCCTATTGCTCATCAGTCTTTAATTCTTTGTAATTTGGCCTCTATAATTTTTCTTGAAAGTTGCTAATTATCTATTTATTAATTCTAAATCCTTTGGCTTATTATACTTCACATCTTCCTCGATCTTTTTCGTATTTTGACAGCATCCATTTCTCTTTCAGACTATTTAAAAAAACTTCTTTTTCAAAAATTTTATTTTTTAAAGTAAAACAGTAAACACTTCCATGTTCAAACTCACCTGAGTGCTTGAAATCATGTGGAAAAAAACTTTTATTTGCAGTTTATACATGTGGTTTGGGAATTATTAGGATATCTTAATGAAAGTAAACATTAATTTCTACTTTTCTTGGATGTTTTTATTGTTCATAGGAATATATTGATTAAAAAACACTTTTCCTTAACATCATTATCCTTCATGATATTTACAGTTCAAGATTCAACAATACTCATTCTACAATTTAGTTAGCAATGGAATCACTTCCTAAGCAAGCAAAACTAGAATCAACCTGCCTGTTATCTCTGTTGCTAGATTGGCTTTTTTCAGCAGGTAGCTTGCCTTGTCTGGGAAACATTTTGAAGAAGCACAATTCTTTGTCACTCCTGTTCAGTCCAATTTTGGCAAACTGCGAATTAGAAAAGGAGATAACAGTTCTAGATTTAATGAGAGGGCTGCTATTTATGGTAATGCTAACATATTTAACTTTGGTTTGAATGTCAAAGGGAAACGACAGAACTAAGGCATGTAAATGGAGATGTGCATTAATAATTATTAGTAGGTTTGAAAAATGATAATAGCGTCACAGAAACAGATATTCAGGGAGAAAGAAATTAATCTGACTGTACACTGGAACCTTTGTATAATATGAATCACCAGAGAGGAGAAATTTGTATAAAGTTTCTTCATTTTTGGATTCTAATTCAAGGGAATTCAATATTAAAAGTTAACAAAACAGCTTATAATATGGGGAATGGTCCTAGGCAAAATTCTAATTTAGATCTTTAGTACATCTAAATCTTCCTAATCTGTGTCTTCTGCCCCCCCCCCCAAATCTCTACTTCTTTCAGGAATTTCCAAGGTGTCTATCTTTTCCTTTTTATCAAAATCTGCTCCAGTAGCAGTCATTTATACCTTAATATAAATCTAAGTTCATGTTACTTTGTCCAACAGCATTACATTTTAAGTTTTCTCTTTACTGGGAAATTTAAAGCTTTGTTCACTCATATATTAAAGGGATTTTAGACCTTCAGATAGGGATGCCTATAGAACTTTTTAAAGAGAAGGCACACTTCTATGACTCTCAAATGAAGCACATACATGGCCATCTCATCTACCTAGGATTTGATATCACTTACAAAATGAATATGAATACCAAAGCAGTATCATCATAGGATTTTCAAATTGGAAGGAATCTAAGATATACCCTTGCTTGAGGTGGGAAACCCCATTACTACTTCCTTTCAGAGAAATCATCCAGCTTGAATACTGTTGGTAATAAGGATTTTACTACTAAGTCATCCCACTTCACTTTTTTTTTTTTTAAGGTAATTAGGGTTAAGTGACTTGTCCAGTGACATACAGCTATTTGGTATCTGAAGCTGAATTAGAACTCAGGTCCTCCTAATTCTAGGGCTGATGAACATTTCATTTCTAAACAGGCCTAATTATTACTTAGGTAGTCTTTTTTGCTTATCCAAAATCTAAGGCAACTGATATTGCAATAACTAGTATTGGACTTGAAGTCAAAAAAATAAGCTCAAATCCTGCTTTTCATACTTGATAATTACGTGATCCTAGGCAAGTTACTTAATTACTCTAAGCTTTGATTTCCCCACATGTAAAATGGAAATAATAATAATACCTACCTCCCAAAATTATTGTGAGGATAAAATAAGATAAATTTATAAAATGCTCTAAAATCTGTTTATCTATAATATCTACCCATTGTTTTTAGTTCTGTCTTCTGAAGCTACAAAGAATAATCTTATTTCCTCTGGGATTGCCCTATAGAAATCTGATGACTTTGATCTTATCCCTCCAATAACAACTGTTGAATATAAAATGAAAATGAGAATAATGATTAAAAAAAAACCAAGAATAACAACAGTGCTAATGAGAACAAAAGCGACAATTCACATAATGCTTATAAAGGGTTTTCTGATTTTCAAAGTACTTCACAAGTGACATGATAGTTAGCCTAAGAGCCACTAAGACATACCTTTACATCACACTTGAATGACTTTTGGCAAATCACTTAACTTTTCATGATTCTAGGCAATTCCTTTGTACCATAGGAGAGAAGTTATTAAACTACCTTGGTAAGGAGTTTCCTCATTCAGAAGTTTCCTATATTAATAAAATCACAGCTCTAAACCCCATATCTTCCTCACAATAACATTATAAGACAGGTAGTACATGGATATTTTTGTATTTATGATACTTTGAGGATATTTATCATGGAGATTATTGTAAGATTCAGTGGATTTAACATGGATGAATAAATGCTACATTCTTTAATGTTATTAGTTAGTTGTTAACATCATAAAGAAAATCAAAGTCAACAAAAAATACCTTGCATTCATTAATAGTGACATGGATTTTGATCTTGAATTTATATGTTTCAGACATCTCATTGTACCTAATTGTTTTACTCTTAAATTTGAGAAAGTAAAGAAACAAATCACTGTAGCTAAGGTGTATCTAGGATGGGGTAATGGAACTTTGCCCCCAGGTTGAAGAATTTAGAGAACATTGAAAACACTTGCAACAGAAGAAATAAGAGTTTATCACAGTTAGCAAGAAAAATTATTTAAAAATAGAAAGCTACTAGGTGGCCTACTTCCTTCCCATGCAGGATGTGCTGCAGGTGAACTCTTCCCTGGCTTATCTGCACAGCACCTGTGGTAGTTTCATACAGGTTTTCCCAAGATTCTATCTGTGAAAATCAGTGCCCTGATTTGATAGCACACATCATTCCCTTGTTCTGGAAATGGTTAGTATTGAAAAAAAAGTTGCGAGTTGTGGTTTTGGTTGCTGCCAAAATTTGAATCTTTGGTTCCAAAAGAGTGGGATAAAGCATTTCTGTGCCCTAGGCAAGATATGAAAATTAGACCACCCCCCGTTTGAAAATTAGTCCCTAAGGATAGGTAGGAGACACAGTGAATAAATCATTAGGCTGGGAATCAGGAAGACTCATCTTCCTGAATTCAAATTCATCTTCAGATACTAGCTGGATGACCCTGGGCTGGTCACTTAATCCTGTTTGCCTCAGTCTCCTTATCTGTAAAATGAGTTGGAGAAAGAAATGGCAAAACCATTCCCATATTTTAGCCAAGAAAGTCCCAAATGGTTATGATGTCAAACAATACAGAAAACAATTCAACAGCAATAACAAATTGTATATTAAATAGAAAATTGGTCTCCTGTATGTTACTGTCAATTAGAAATTTCAGTTCTTCAGTGCTATATCCCTGGCAACTTATCATGAGATCAGTATCTATGGTCTTGAAGAGCAGAGTGGTCTGGGTGTAGAATAAAAGAATCTAAGTTGAAATCCTGCCTCCTCTGCTTGTTACCTCCGAAACTTTGGCTTTCTGTGCTCCAATTTTATTGTCTCTAAAGTGATAGAGTTGAACTAAAGTACCTTTGAACTCTCTAGCTCTAACTCTAGCTCTGTGGTTCTATAAAGACATTAAAAAGTGCCTTCCTCCCCTATCCGAATCCTCTGGTGATGGATCAAACTTGCATCATAAGTGACAATCTCTCTTGCTTACCCCTACTCTTCACTCCCCTTGGCATGAGGAAATACCCTTAAGGACCAATACAGACAAAAAATATTTATAGCAGTTCTTTTAGTAGAAACAAAAAAGTGGAAACTAAGGAAATATCCATCAACTGGAGAATGGTTAAACAAATTATGGTACATGAATGCAATGGAATATTATTGCTCTGTTAGTGTCAGGGAAACCTGAAAGAATTTGTATCAACTGAAGCAGACTGAGACTTCTTGAAATACCTAGAGAGCTCTGAGTTTAAGAAGATTGGTTGTTTTGAATTGACAAAACTGCTTCTATACCTGATATATGATGAAACTACATCTTTTGATCACCTGACCCTCTTAATCCTTCCTCCCCTAATTCTTCATCAGCATCAATTCACTTACTAGTATACATAATCTTATTTAGAACTTTTAATGAATTTGTGTGATTGAAATGCAATTGGTGAGTAGATATTCATTAAATACCTACTATGTGTCAAGTACTTTCTTAAGCTCTGGGGATACAAAGAAAGGCAAAAAAATAAGTTACATGCAGAACATATTGGAATAATCAAGAAAAGAAAGGAACTAGGATTAAAAGGAAGAGGGGAAAGCTTCCTTTGGAAGGTGGGTTTTTATCTAGAACTTAAAGGAAACCAGGGAAGCCTGAAGTTAGAGATGAAGAGGAAGAACATTGCAGTCACTGGGAGAGACTGCAAAGTCTGGGAAAAAGCAGAGAAAAATGTCCATAGTTAGGAACTGGAGTGTTTTATTTGAGAAACAACAAGAAGGTCAGTGTCACTGGATGTCTTGGAGTCAGCTGGACAGGAGTTTGGAAGACCCATGTTTAAATCTGAGCACACATGCTTAACCTTTTTTTGACTCAGTTTCTTCAACTGTAAAGTGGGAATAATAATACTACCTATTTTACTGGCTTGTTTTGAGGATCAAAAATTGAGTTATTTGTAAAAAAAATGTTTAGTATGTTGTCTGGCACACAATAGGCTCTACATAAATGCTTATTTTCTTATGCTCTTCTCCTCTCACTAGGTTTCTTCCTTTTCTACCCACCTCAGAATACATGCGGGATGGTGTAGAATGAGTGCTGGATTGAAAGCAGAAGACTTGGGTTGGAATTCTGGTTCAGCTGCTTCCTCTAGGTTAAGACACTTATCTCTGTATTTATTCATCTTTAAAATTATAAGGTTGACTTAGAAGCTTTAAAGTCTTTCTGGTTCTATCAGAATAAAGAAAGTTGACTTTCCTGTTAGACACATAGCTTCCTTATGAATTCTTCACATTCTTTATGAATTTTCCACTCTCGTACATTCTCAGTTGTCTTCTCTAAGAACTTAAATTGCTCTTTCATAACTTTCAGGATTACATGGTATCAGTCAATTGAGTGTCATGAAAAATGCCTGGAAGGAAAGAACTGGCAATATTGAAAAGGTGTTAGCAGCTGAGGGACTCCACTAACTTTTAACATTTGGTAAAAAAAAAAAATGGTCCATAATTAAAATGTACTTCAGTCTCTGTTAATAGGTTTCATGAAAATTTACTGCATCTTGTCACTGAGGAGCTCACTTATGAATCTCATATCTTTATTTGATAAATTGCATATTGAAATTCCAAACATAAGCTGTCTGGAATGCACTACTGCTTTAAGTAATAAAAGTGTCATTGAGAGAACGTCTTTATATATTGACCTACTTTTCCATCTCTACTCTGAGTATTCCATTACTTTTTGAATACTAATGATTCCTTATGCAAAATCAAACTCAGAAGAATCAAAACTGGATGGAGAAAAATGCATTTAATGTCAACTTTAGCATGATTCTTGATGCAAAATCCACATTTTTTGGTGGAAGTATTAAAAAGGGGGTAATGGATTATTTTTAAAAAATACTAAAAAAGCCATATTTAATGCTTTTAAAGTTTGCAGTCATGGCAAACATTATCCAGAGAGTCCTAATTGTTAATTCAGATGACATCTTTGGAAACTCATGCAACCTTATTGAAAGGAAAAAGAGTTCATGGTTAACTGGAAAGGAAAATCCATGGTACATCTTGATGCTAACCATTGCCATACAAAGAAGCATTCATTTTTCCTCTTCACCTTAGTTCCGCTAGGTAGGGGATGATGACTACATTAAGTTTCTTAGAAATTCTATTTATTTGATTTTTAAAATGCTATTGATGGAAAGATGGAGTCAAAATGATGGAGTAAAGGCAGGAACTTACTCAACCTCTCCCCCAAAGTGCTCCAAACTTCTTTAAATAACAATTCTAAACAAATGTTAGATCATCAGAATTCCCAAAAAGATGCAGTAGAACATTTCCTAGCTAAAGGCAACTTAGAAGCTCAGCAGAAAAGGCAGGAGCCCAATGTGCAGTCCAGTAAGGAAAAGAATTAAGAGAGATGCAAAAGGAAATACAAAAAGCTAATGAGGTGAAGAATGCATTAAAAAGCAACATTGGCCACTTGGGAAAGGAGGAATAAAAGCTCACTGAGAAAAATAATTTCTTAAAATAGAATTGAGCAAATGGAAGCTTCATAAGACTTTATGAGCTTTTTATAGTTTTATGAGAAATCAAGATACAATAAAGCAAAACAAAAAAAAATGAAAAATAGAAAAAATATGAAATATCTTATTGGAATAACAACTAACATGGAAAATAGACCCTGAGGAGATAATTTAAAAATTATTGATCTACTGGAAAGTCATGATCAAAAAAAGATCCTGGACATCATCTTTCAAGAAATTATCAAGGAAAACTGTCCTGATTTTCTAGAACCAGAAGATATAATAGAAATTTTAAAGAATCCATCAATCACCTTCTGAAAGAGATCCCAAAATAAAAGCTCCCAGGAATATTATAACCAAATTCTGGAACTCCCAGGTCAAGGAGAAAATATTGCAACCATTCCAGAAAGAAACAATTCAAGTATAGTGGAACCATAGTCATGATAACACAATATATAGCAGTTTCTACATTAAAAGACTGGAGGGCTTAGAATAAGATATTCTGGAGAGCAATGAAGCTAGGATTATACCAAGAATCACCTACCCAGTAAAACAGAGTCTGATCCTTCAGAGAAAAGGGTGATCATTCAATGAAACAGGATTTTCAAGCATTCTTGATGAAAAGACCAGAACTGAATGGAAAATTTGACTTTCAAATATAGGGCTCTGGAGAAGCATAAGGAGGTAATCAGGAAAGTGATGTAATAAGGTACTTAATAAGGTCTGTCTTTTTACATTCCTTTATGTGACGATGATACTTGTAATTCATTAGAATGTTCTCATGGGAAATGGGGGATAGGTGATAAAAGAGAGGGCATATTGGGGAAAGGAGTGGTCAGCAAAATGTTATGGGCCAGAACTCTGAACTTGAAACAAAGATTCTTACATGATGTTAAGTCAGTGGAATTGATGAGACAATGGTTATCTAGTTTGGCATGGTGATTAATAGTTCTCTAAGTTCAGTATGATTGATTTAATCTTATAACAAATAATGGTTTCCCATATGATCATATCAATAGATGCAGAAAAAGCATTTGACAAAATCCAACATCCATTCCTATTAAAAACACGAGAGTATAGGAATAAATGGACTTTTCCTTAAAACAATCAGCAGCATCTATTTAAAACCATCAGTAAGCATCATATGTAATGGAAACAAACTGCAACCATTCCCAATAAGATCTGGAGTGAAACAAGGTTACCCACTATCACCGTTATTATTTAATATTGTATTAGAAATGCTAGCTTTGGCAATAAGAGCTGAGAAAGAGATTAAAGGAATAAGAATAGGCAATGAGGAAACCAAATTATCACTCTTTGCCGACAATATGATGGTATACTTAGAGAACCCCAGAGATTCTACTAAAAAGTTATTAGAAATAATCCACAACTTTAGCAAAGTTGTTGGTTATAAAATAAACCCACATAAGTCATCAGCATTCTTATATATCACTAACAAAATCCAACAGTCAGAGTTACAAAGAGAAATTCCATTTAAAGTAACTACTGATAATATAAAATATTTAGGAATCTATCTGCCAAGGGAAAATCAGAAACTTTATGAGCAAAATTACAGACTACTTTTCACACAAATTAAGTCTGATCTAATCAATTGGAAAAATATTAAATGCTCTTGGATAGGGCAAGCAAATATAATAAAGATGACAATATTAGCTAAACTAATCTATTTATTTAGCGCTATACCAATCAGACTCCCAAAAAACTATTTAATGACCTAGAAAAAATAACAACAAAATTCATATGGAAAAACAAAAGGTCAAGAATTTCAAGGGAATTAATGAAAAAAAAATCAAATGAAGGTGGCTTAGCTGTACCAGATCTAAAATTATATTATAGAGCAGCAGTTACCAAAACCATTTGGTATTGGTTAAGTAATAGATTAGTTGATCAGTGGAATAGGTTAGGTTCAAGGGACAAAACAGTCAACAACTATAGCAACCTAGTCTTTGACAAACCCAAAGACCCCAGCTTTTGGGATAAGAACTTACTGTTTGACAAAAATTGCTGGGAAAATTGGAAACTAATATGGCAGAAACTAGGCATTGATCCACACTTAACACCGTACACCAAGATAAGGTCAAAATGGGTTCATGACTAGGCATAAAGAATGAAATTATTAATAAATTAAAGGAACACAGGATAGTTTACCTCTCAGACCTGTGGAAGGGGAAGGAATTTATGACCAAAGAAGAACTAGAGATCATTAGTGATCACAAAATAAAAAATTTCGACTGTACCAAACTGAAAAGTTTTTGTACAAACAAAACTAATGCAGACAAGATTAGAAGGGAAGCAATAAAATGGGAAAATATTTTTACAATCAAAGGTTCTGATAAAGGCCTCATTTCCAAAATATATTGAGAATTAACTCTAATTTATAAAAAATCAAGCCATTCTCCAATTGAAAAATGGTCAAAGGATATGAACAGACAATTCTCAGATGAAGAAATTGAAACTATTTCTTGTCATATGAAAAGATGCTCCAAGTCATTATTAATCAGAGAAATGCAAATTAAGACAACTCTAAGATACCACTACACACCTGTCAGATTGGTTAAGATGACAGGAAAAAATAATGATGATTGTTGGAGGGGATGTGGGAAAACTGGGACACTGATGCATTGTTGGTGGAGTTGTGAACGAATCCAACCATTCTGGAGAGTAGTTTGGAACTATGCTCAAAAATTTATCAAACTGTGCATACCCTTTGATCCAGCAGTATTACTACTGGGCTTATATCCCAAAGAGATCATAAAGAAGGAAAGGGACCTGTATGTGCACGAATGTTTGTGGCAGCCCTCTTTGTAGTGGCTAGAAATTGGAAACTGAGTGGATGCCCATCAATTGGAGAATGGCTGAATAAATTGTGGTATATGAATATTATGGAATATTATTATTCTGTAAGAAATGACCAACCGGATGATTTCAGAAAGGCCTGGAGAGACTTACACGAACTGATTCTGAGTGAAATGAGCAGGACCAGGAGATCATTATATACTTCAACAACAATACTATATGATGACCACTTCTGATGGACCTGGCCATCCTCAGCAATGAGGCCAACCAAATCATTTCCAATGGAGCAGTAATGAACTGAACCAGCTATGCCCAGAGAAAGAACTCTGGGAGATGACTAAAACCATTAGTTGAATTCCCAATCCCTATATTTATGCCCACCTGCATTTTTGATTTCCTTCACAAGCTAATTGTACAATATTTCAGAGTCTGATTCTTTTTGTACAGCAAAATAATAGTTTGGTCATGTATACTTATTGTGTATCTAATTTATATTTTAATATATTTAACATCTACTGGTCATCCTACCATCTGGGAGAGGGGGTGGGGGGTAAGAGGTGAAAAATTGGAACAAGAGGTTTGGCAATTGTTAATGCTGTAAAGTTACCCATACATATAACTTGTAAATAAAAGACTATTAAATAAAAAAAATAATAAATAAATAAAACAGAAAAACAAAAACAAAAAAACCCAAAAAAACAAATAATGGTTTCCTAGTGATATAATGATTGACTTATACTCAGTGTAGAGCATATAAGTTGGGAACTCTTGAGGGAAGGAGAGACAGATTAATTTCCATCTTCATCAGCCTTGTGGTGGCTGGCCTGGCCTCCTGCACTTCTCCACTGAAACCAAGACTCTGGAAGGTCTCTAACAAAGCTAGTTGAAGCCCCAGACAAGGAGACAAGACTTTGAAGGAGACAATAAAGGATTTGGACCTGGGTATTCTTGTGGTGATCACCAAGCTGAAACAAGGCTGCTTCAAGACCTTCAGAAAACCTAACCAAGAACACTACATTTTGGTGCCTGAATGTGGGATTAAGGATTTAAGTACAGACTGACACAATCCTGAGTTTAGTGGAAAAAGCCTCCGTGACCCAGAAATTAGGGTGAGTACAAAAATAGACAAGAAGGAAACTTTGTAAAGGGCTAAAGTAGTATTTCAGCTGAAATGGGACAAATGTTTAGAAAGGAGCCTTTTCCACTTCAAGGAAAATGTGTAGAGAGCATGGTTAAACTCATAAAAAACCAAGGTTTGATTTTAACTTGGGAGCAAATAATTGAACTTTTAGAAACATTACAATACACATCTCCTTAGATCTCAAAGGAAAAAGAATTAGATCCAGAGGAGTGGAAATTAGAAGGAGAGCAATTATGTGAATACTACAATGACAATGGTCCAGATTCAATTTCTAAAGAAACATTCTATATATATAACTTAATACAATTGGCTTTAGGGAATTACATAAGTTATAAAATAAGGGAAAAGAAGAAAGTGCAGGAAGGGGAGGATACTGACAAACTAGATGAAAAGCATGAAGAATTAGACAGGAATGGAATTAAGTGCAATTCTGATGAAATTAAGGAGTATGGTGCTTCACAGCAGGAGCCATTAGGGCATTCCTCATCTCCCTCCCCCCTCAATTAACCCTTCATGGGTGGAGGGAGAAGGAGGAAGGGGAGGAGCAGTGACACAATCAGCACCACCTATGAAGCAGCTTATGACACGATTACAAAAGGCACTAGTTAAAGCTAAAAAAGAAGGACAGGATATATTTCATTTGATAAATGCATACCCTGTTATTGAAGAGTTTGACTCTTCAGGTCAACAAAAGAGAAGATACACTGCTTTTGATCTGAAAATCATCAAAGATTTAAAAAAGGGTTACACTCTTTATGGGCTACTTCGTCTTATGTTAAGATGATATTAAAGAATTTGGCTTATGAAATCTTAACCCCTAGTGATTGAAAATCTATAGCAAGGACATGTTTAGAACCTGGCCAAAACTTGTTGTGGCTTTCGGAGTATAATGAACTGTGTAGGATACAGGTTCAATGAAATAGGCAAACTGAAGTTAATATACAAATCACCTTTGATCAACTAGTAGATAAAGGTCAGTATGTAGTCACTTTAGCACAGATTAATTACTCTTTGATAGCATATGAGCAAACTGCTGCTGCTGCTGCTATCAAAGCATGGGGCTCCCTCCCAGGAAAGCAAGATCAAGGGGAAGCCTTCACAAAAATAAAGCAAGGTCCCAGTGAATCCTTTGCGGATTTCATGGAATGTCTGCAGACAGCTGTCATAAGAACCATTGGTGAAAATTCAGCCACAGGAATAGTGATCAAACAACTTGCTAGAGAAAATGCTAATGAGGTTTGCAGAAGAATTATATGGGGACTACACAAGGATGCTCCTTTAGAGGAGATCATAAAATGCTGTGCAACAGTGGGCACAAATGCCTTTTATACCCAGGATATGATGCAGAACATGGGAAGACGGGGTTCCTCTTGGTAAGGGACTTCCAGAGAGACTCATCAATGCTTTCAGTGTTGTAAAGTAGGGCATCTGAAAGTTCAGTGTAGGCATAGAGACAGAGTGAGAGGACAGGGTAAGAGAATAAGATCCCAAACCCCAGTACAAATGCCAAAAGGGCTTCCACTGAGCCTCAGAATGTAGATTGATCCAGGGAAATGAGATCTGGGGGCCCAGCTCCCAGACCTCAAACGAAAAACAGGTGGGGCATGATGGCAGCCAACGTTACACCCAGAAAGCCTTTAGAAGTTCAAGATTCTAATATGATTAATCAGAAGAGAAGCAATCAGATGGCAGAAAGGGAGAAGGCAGAGGCAGAAAGGCAGAAAAAGCCAAAAAAGGCTTTTTAATCCAACAGAAGGGCAGTGTCCAGTGCAAACAGCTTCAATATAATTACCAGATGATGAGGAGAGATTTAGAAAGTGGTGAATGGAGGGGACTAGATAGATAACTGCTTAGGAGAAAGGGTTTGCTTGTATCTCTACAGATAGAGAAGGAATCAGATGGGTGCCAACAAGCCATATTCACCTTGTCCATTGGAGAGAGACAGAAAAAGAGAAAAACGTTGAAACAAAGGAGAAGACCTAAAAAACATCTGACACTGAAAGAGCATGGCTAATAATAAGACTGTTACAGAACTTCAAAACCTGCAGGAATCATTGGATTTCATGAGATGAAAAATTGTTGATAAGACTGTTGCAGAACTTCAAAACCAGCAGGAATCACTGGATTCACTGAGATGTGATAAGACTGTTACAGAACTTCAGAACCTGCAAGAATCATTGGATTCCCTGAGATGAAAAAGTGTTGATAAGACCATTTCAGAACTTCAAAACCAGCAGGAATCATTGGATTCCCTGAGACAAGATAAGACATCTGATACAGGACTTCAAAATCTGTAGGAATCATTGGATTCCCTAAAAAATAATAAGACTAATGCAGGACTTCAAAATTTGCAGGAATTATTGGATTCTCTGACACATGAAGTAATGGACAATAGATTGGTTTTGGACTATTTTTAGGACTTATGGACATATATAATTCCTCATGTTGATTCATGTTATTTGTTACTTCATTATTAGCCTGTGTTATATTGCTATGTGCTTATGTAATAACTCCTATGTTGATGGATTTTTGTATACCTGTTTCAAGTAAGACCCTTCAGAAACCCACTAATCTGATTTGATTTCCCATTTCCTTTGGTGTTTTCATCTCCCTTTCTGAGACATCAGGGAAGGTGTGATCACCTCCTTTTTGGGGTTCTCACCTCCTTGAGAAATCGGGGAGGGTGTGACCACCTTATGTTCTAAAACAAAAGAAAGTGGGAGATATTATGGGCCAGAACTATGCACCTGAAACAAGGATTCTTACAAGGTGCTAATTCAATGGAATTGATGAGACAATGGTTATCTAGTTTAGCATGGTGATTAATAGTTCTCTAAGTTCAGTATGATTGATTTAATCTTACAATAAATAATGGTTTCCTAGTGATAAGTGATATAATGGTTGGTTTATACTCAGTGTAGAGCATATAAGCTGGGAGCTCAAGCTCTTGAGGGAAGGAGAGATTCATTTCCATCTTCATCAGCCTTGTGGTGGCTGGCCTGGCCTCCTGCACTTTTCCATTGAAGTCAGTACTCTGGAAAGCCTCTAAGAAAGCTAGCTGAAGCCCCAGACAAGGAGACAAGACTTTGAAGGAGACAATAAAGGATTTGGACTTTAATATGTGGCTATTTTTGTGGTGATTTCTCTACTGAAAAAGAAGGCTGATCCCAAGACCTCCAGGAAAACCAAACAAAGAACATTACAGCAAAACACTTTTGAGGAGGAACAGGGTAAAAGGACAGAGAATAAATGGGGGGAATACAATTAGCAATGGTGATTTAAAAAAATTTCAAAGCAAGTTTCTCTGATGGAATATTATTGTTCTCTGGGAAATGATGAGCATGAGGCTCTGGGGGGGAAGGGGGAACAACAACAACAACAACTGGAAAGTCCTCCATGAACAAAGTGAAATATACTGTATACAAATTAATAGCAATGTTCTGGGATGACCAGCTGTAAATTACTTTGTTATTCTCAGTAGTACAATCATCCACAACTACTCTGAAGGACTTATGATGGAAAATCCTATCCTTACCCAGAGGAACTGATTGAGTCTGTATATAATTCAAAGCATTTTCTAATTCTTTCTATGTTTCTATTTTTTTAATTTTTAATTTTTTTATTATAGCTTTTTATTTACAAGTTATATACATGGGTAATTTTACAGCATTGACAATTCCCAAACCTTTTGTTCCAATTTTTCTTCTTCTTCCCCCTATCCCCTAACCCCAATGGCAGACTATCTATGTCTCTATTTTAGATTAATTTTTCTTGAGGATTTCTATTTTCATTAGGGTAGGAGATTTATATTTTCTTTCACAACTTGACTTTTATGGAACTGAACTTCATATGTGGTTTCTTATTTGTGAATAGGGATAAGAGAAAACCTAGAACTCAAAAATCTTAAAAATTAATGAAAAAGTTGTATTGGAAGTAATGGGAAAATATTAAATTAAAAATAAATGCTAAAAAACCTGGGTATAATCTTTCAGAAGAAAAAATAAATATTCAATGAAATAAAAAATGCTATTGATCTTTTCAGTCAATATCTTGTAATACAATTTAAAATACGAAAATCTTTGGAGCTCATGAAAGTTGTTTGGTTGATTAACTTGGTAGTGAAAAACTTTATTATGGCTACCACCAAAGGACAGGATTAAATTTCGCAGATATTGACCCAAGTTGTCAGTCAGCTAATTATAATAATCATAATAGTAATGATCAAGATTCTGGCAATAGTAGCATTTATATAGTGCTTAATGAGAGAGTTTTGGGAGGGGGATTAGGAAAGATTCCCAAGAGAAGGTAAGATTTAAGGTGATTGTTGTAGGATGTCAAGGAAACCAGAAGGCAAGAGTCAAGGCTAATCAAGTGGCTCACTGAGTTTTGGCTGAATGAGAGGAGTGGCAGACTGGGAGTATTATGCTATTGCTGACTTCTAAGGAGAATGTCAAATCAATTGAGCTCAGGAATTCATGATTATGTAATCCTGGAAATCACATTATATTAAGAATCAGAAGTCCTCTGTTCCACTAACATTTATGCCACTAATGAATTTCAAGGTAAAGGATTTACTATAGTTATATTCTAAGTAAATGTTTTTCCCAATTTTCAAATCTAATGACAGATATTCAAAAAGCAAATCAATTTATACACCTAAAAGGAAGCTATTCTATTCAAAGTGTATACCTTTGCAAAAGAAATTAACTTATTCACTTATATAATTGTTCAACAAGTAGCAATAAATATTAATTGTGTCTGCTATGTGCCAGACATTATACTAACATGTTAAAGCTATAATTAAATTTTAGGTGGGGGGGGGAATGAAATCACTGAAAAGACAAATTTAAGAAAAAAAGTTTCAGTGTAGAGTGGGGTTATACATATATAAAAGATGGAGTGTTCTGCCAGAAAGGTGATGGACCTTCAAATTCCAAATCAGAAATAATCATTGTAGGCATTTTGCTGAACTATGTCTACTTTTTTTCGGGGTTAGTTTAAAAAAAAATTGTTCCATAGGGTTTTGTTTTAATTGTTCCATAGGTTTGAAGAGATGAATAAATGTTTATAAAAGTAAAAAAAGATGAAAGAGATGAACCAACAGAAGAAGTGGAGGAATGATTAGATATCTGAGTATGAGACCCCAATACACTGTTGGTGGAGCTGTGAACTGATCAAACCATTTTGGAGAACAATCTGGGATTATACCCTGTGCCACAGTGGGCGCAAATTCTCTGAGACATAGGACTTGGAAACCCTCAGGAATCATTGGATTCTCTGAGACATAGGACTTGAAAACTCTCAGGAATCATTGAATTCTCTGAGAAATGATAAGACTGTTACAGGACTTCAAAATCTGCTGGAATCATTGGATTCCCTAACACATAAAAAAACTTTTGCAGGACTTCAAAAACTTAGGGGGATCATTGGATTCCCTGACATGTGAAGCAAGGGACAATAGATTGGTTTTGGACTATCTCTTGGCTGCTGAAGAAGGCATATGGGTTACTGTTCTTTAGATACCCTCCTTCTAGGACTTCTGGTAATCTTTTACAACACCATGTCGATCTATATTGTTTGTTATTCCGCTACTTGCATGTACAATTCATGTTTGTTACAGCACATCGAGCCTGCACTGACTGAGGGGAGGGTCATCCCTAATAGCCTCTGCGTTATTGCTATGTGCTTGTGTAATACCTCCCATGCTGATGGGTTTGTGCATAATAAGACCCTTCAGCCCAGAAACGCACTAGCAACTCCCACTTCCCTTTGGTGCTTTTCATCTCCCTTCCTGAGATGTCAGGGAGGGCATCATCATCTCCTTTTCAGAGCTTTCACCTCCTTCCCTGAGAAGTCAGGGAGGGTGTGATCACCTCCCTTTGGGGGCTCTGACCTCCCTGAGGAGTCAGGGATGGCATGACCACCTGTGTTCTAAAACAAAAGAAAGCGGGAGATGTAATGGGCTGAGGCTTGAGTTGATGCACTGAGGTCCCAAGTAGGTGAGGCTAAATAGTAATTGGACTATACTCTATTAATATACATGCTTGGATAAAGAATGGCCCCCACTCACTCTCTGTGCAAGTCCTGATGTGTTGTATAGGAAATGACGATTTTGGTGGGTGGAGGCAGAGAGACAGGAAGAGAGACTGGGAGAGACTGGCCTGGGTTCTAAGCTGGTAGCTTCTGGTAGTGTGGCTGCTGGTCTAGCTGGCTTCTTGACTCAGCTGCACACATTGTTATTGCCCATTCTCTTCCATCTCCGATCTTTCTTCACTGAGAATAAAGATTGACGATTTTCCTCTGACCTGAATTCCTGACTCTGGCTGATTTTAAAATATGCGGTCTTCACAATACACAAAGAATTATAAAATTGGGTATACCTTTTGACCCATCAATACCACAATTAGGCCTATTTCCCAACATTATGATATGTTCTAAAGTGTTTATAGCAGCTCTCTTTGTAGTGAATTGTGGGGATGTCCATCAACTGGGGAATAGCTAAACAATTTGTGGTGTATTATTATGTTGGAATACTGCTGTGCTGTAAGAAATAATGAACTGATTGATTTTTAGAAAAAAACTTGCAGAAAATAATCAAGCATGAAATGAGCAGAACTAAGAGAATGTCTTATACAATGGCAATGTTTGAAAAACAATTGTGAACAACTAAGTTTTTCTGAGTGTCATAAACACTTAACTCAACCACAAAGGATCCATGAAGGAAACTAGTATTCTTTTCCAGAAAAAGAAGTGATAAATAGAAATATGAATAGTATGGTTTGTGTGTATATGTAGTATAAATATATATATATATATGTCTATATCTATGCATCTATGTCTATATCTACACATACACATTTCAAATAGTAGCCTTCTGAGATGCAATGTAGGAAGGGAGGGGGCAATTTGGAACTTAAAGTGTAACAAAAATGTAAATAAGATTAAATTTAAAAAAGAAAGAAAAGAGTGTCACAGACCAAAGAGGAGAACATATTATTTATACTTATTCCATGCAGCATAGCAAATTTTGATCCTTTGAGGGAAAATTTGATATTTCAAAATAATAAAAGTTATTGGGATCCAAAGCTCATAAAGAAGGCTGATGATCAAAATGTCACTTCTATCTTCAGTCAAAAATGAGACATGACTATCAGGTAATGAGAATGATTGTCTTATATAGTTCAAACTATTCTCTTCAGGCAATTCCCAAAGAAGATTTATGAAAATGTTTAGGACTATGGCAATATCTTCAGAAAACAAAAGCATGTAACCCCTTGATGTTCCCTCAGGCAGTCTTCATTCTTACTGTGGGTTACAATCCTAAAAGAGATTCTGTGAATAAAAATATGTCAAATATGATTTGTTGATGGTAACAGTGACATGACAGGGGCTTATATTCCAATCTGTTAACACCTTACTTTTCTTGCCTTATTTGATATTACTTTATTCCATGTAATCATGTACTCATTCCTCTACTTAAATTGAGTAACTGCTCTTTTCCCTGAATACTAATGCTGTTATTTCCTGCCTCTTAACCTTTCCTGAAAGGACAAATGACTTTTCACTTCTAATCTTGTATGGCTCCTTTTGACAACTTTCAAATATTTTGAAAGCATGGTTTAGTAGATTGAGAACTATTCTTAGAGTCAAACCCTGTCTCTCATAAGGATTAACTATGTGACCTTGTGTGAATCACTCAATTTCTGTGCCTCCAGGATAAATCATTCAATTTCTTTGTGCCTCTGGTAACTTTCGCAGACCATATATAATTTTTGATCCTTCTCAGTGGAGTGAATTTCTTATCAAGATTCCTCATGCTGATGATATATTACATGTCATGTATTCATGTGCATATAATGATTTTTGGGTCAACCCCTTTCTATTTAGCAAATTAGCAAGCATTTATCAGTTGCCTACTATGTGCTGACACTGTGCTAAATCCTGCATTTACAAAGAAAGACAAACATAATCCCAGCTCTTAGGAAGTTTGCTATCTAATGGGAAAGATGACATGCAAATAATGATGTACCTATGAAATAGAAGGAAGACAATCTCAGAGGAGAATTACTAGCAGTGGAAAGAGGGTAGAACTGAGAAAGGCTTCTTGCAAAAAGTAAAATTTTAGGAGAGACTTGAAGGAAGCCTGGGGAAATCAGAGGTGGAGAAAGGAGGGCATTTTAGCCATGGGGGACAGTCAGTGAAAATGCATTGATTCAGGAGCTGGAGTATATTGTGAGAGGAAAAGCAAAGAAGCCCCTGACGCTAAATCACAGAATGTTTGGGAGAAGTAAAGTGTAAAAGGTAAAAAAGGGCCAAACTATGAAAAACTTTAAAAGTCAGGTTTTATATTTTATTCTGGAGGTAAATGGGAGCCAATGGAATTTACCAAATGATGGTAGGAGCAGTATTGTCAAGTCTCTACTGTGTAAGCTCCCTGAGCTTTGTATCCCTTTCAGTGCTATGCACATTTAAGGTGCTTAAAATATTAAATGAATGAATTTCAAGACTTTTTGAAAAAAAGAAATGATAGGAAACAGAATAAATTGTGTACTTGCCTGACAGAGAATTTTTAAAAGTATAAATGTCTAACAGATAAAATGAACAGGAATTATCCACATAAAATTGTTGTTAATGAGATATAGTTATCTAAAAATCCTATACAAATTCCTTATCTTATTTCCTCATAATTTAGTACAATTTAGAAGGTAACTAATTATGGTGAGAGTACTTAGAAGGTCTCCTTTGGAAGGCATTATTCATAGGCATCTTCGAGGGTTCAGTTTTATGTCAATAGCGTTTTGAAAAATTGATCTGGAGTATCTCTTTGCTGCCTTTATTTCTCAAATATTTATTTGCCTTCATTAGAAATGTCCTTATAGCAACATGGACATTCAGGTTCAAGCAGTTATTATGCTACCTTCTTGAGATGTCATTTCATGGGCACCTAGAACCTCTCCTTTTATTATGATGAAAAGATAAACCTCAGTTTAAACCATTTGAATGCACCTTTATTTGCATTTAACAAGGTGCCCAACTGGGGAAATAACTAAAAAAGTTGGTATATGAATGTAATGTAACAATATTGTTCCAAAAAGAATGACAGAAGTGACGGTTTCAGAAAACACTTGGATATATTAATGGAGAATGAAATAACCTGAACCAGCAAAACAATTTATGTTCTATGATGCCATTGCAAAAATGAGTAGCTTTGAAAAACTTAGGAAATATGATCAACACAATGATCAAAAAAAATAAAATCTCTTTACCCTAATGCTACAGTTTTAATGATGGTTCATTATAGTGTGATGCAACTCCTTCCCCAACAAAACAAACAAAATTCCCTAAATGATATATGCTGGAGGTTTGGCTCTGCTTGTGCTGCCCTGGGAAAATTTTCCCCCAAGGAAATGGGGTCATTTTGTCTATTAGACATTTATAGAGGAAAGAATTAGAAATGTTTCAATCAGATAATTAATTACATCTAAACTTAATTGTTAACTGTCTTTAAAATGCTGAATTGCTCAGGGGAGATCAGCAGATGGATCTAAGCCTCCTCAGTTTTGGTTACTGAAAAGGATATGCTTGTTCCTCTATTTTACTTTTCAATTATCCTTCCTTTAAAATGTAGGTTCAAATAAAGAGATAAATAATAATAATTAATAGCTAACATTTATAATGTTTTCTATATGCTGAGCATAGTGATAAGTGCTTTAAACAAACATTATCTCATTTGATCTTCACAAAGGTAGGTGCTATTATTATCCTCATTTTCACAGATGAGGAAATTGAGGCAAAGAGAGATTAAAATTGATTTATCCAGGGTCATACATATACACGTCTAAGGCTGTGAAAAAGAAGTTATAATTGTAGCCTCTACCTCCCAGGATTACATTTACTAGCTATGTGACTTTGGTCAATTCATTTAACTTCTGTTTCCATAGGTATAAAATAGGAAATAACAGCAGTATTTACCTCCCAGGGTTGCTGTGAAGGTTATATAGGTTATAGAGACTTGGGAGGACTTCTAGTCTAACACTACTCATCTTACAAATGAGTAAATTAACTGACTTGTCCAGAATCACACAAATAATAATCAGAGGTAGGATAGATAAGAACTTTTTGCCCCTTAGCTTTCATTTTTAAGAACTGAACATGAAAAGTGACTATAAATAATGGATAATATTCACATGGTATTTTACAGTTTTTGAAGCACTCTCCTATTTTATCTCCTTTTAATTCTCATGACAATAGGTAGAATAGTAACTGCAAATGTTGTTTTCTTTGACAAATGCAAAACACTTATCAGGAAGGCTAAATATTTGGCCTGAGGTCACAGAATTAGCCAATGGAAGAAACAGAACACAAACACTAGTTTTGTGATATTATATTCAGGGCTATTTCTACTCCACCACCACTGACAGGATTAAATTTATGTCCGATGTCCCAGAACTTTGACATTCCACGAGTCTTGTTCCTCCCACAACTCTCTGTAGGAGGCTCACAAAAGGGTAGTATGTTCTTGTTCAGTCATTACATTTGTGTCTGATTCTTTGTGACCCCATTTGGGTTTCCTTCAAACTTCTGAAGAGCTACTGTACAGTATATAGAAAAGGAGTTAGATTTTATTATGCTTGATCCCAGAGGACTGAATCAGGAATAATGGGTGGAAGTTTCAGGTTTGATGTAAGGGAAATTTTCCTAACAATTAGAAGTATCCTAAAAGGAAATTGACTTTTTCAAGAGATAATTAGTAGCTTTCCCTTCACTAAAGACATTTAAGGCAATTGCTAGACAATTGTTAGATATGCTATAGAGGAGATTCTTGTTTATTGATAGGTGGTGAAGTGACAGGCTGAATAGTTAGACCAGAAGTCAGAAAGATGAGTCCTTGATAATTTAGTTTGATTTGCCCTCTTCTTAATACCTTGTTCTCTCTAGTTTTTGTGACTTTACTTTATTCTGGGTGTCCTTTTATACGTCTGATATCTCATTCTTAGTCTTTTGTTGCATCTTTATACAAGGTACGCCTGTAAAGACAAATATTTTCCAGGGCTCTGTCCTAGGGAGCCTCTTCTTTTCTTTCTATATAATTTATTTGCTGATCTCATCAGCTTTCATGGATTCAATGATCTTTCCATGCTGATGATTCTTAACTCTATTTACCTAGCCCTAATCTCTCTCCTGACCTCCAGATTCATCTCCAGCTGCTTATTAAGCATCTTTTAAAATCTATTTATTTTATTTTTAATTTATGAAATGATATAAGCATTTATACAAAATATGATAAAATCATGCAACTTTCTATTCCTTTTAAATATATAATAAAATTATATAAATTTCATTTTTTTCCTTTTTATTATTCCCTTCCCTTCCCCACCCTAGAATTGGTTATTATTATATATATGTACATATATATATATATAATATCATTCTATATATATTTCTATTTATCAGTTCTTTCTCTGGATGCAGATACATCTTTCTTTTTATGTCTTTTATTATTCATTTGGATATTTATAGCAGTCACAATGACTTATTCACTCAAAAGTTGCTCTTAAACAATATTGCTGTTACTGTATATAGCATTCTCTTGGTTCTGCTCATTTAGGTCTTCATTATTTTGTGCAAATCTATCTTTTTTTTTTTTTTTTTTTTTTTTTTGGCTAAGATCATTGAGCTTATCATTTCTTATAGGATAGTAGTATTCTATCACAAGACATCTTAAACTCAAAATGTCCCAAACTGAACTTATTTTCTTTCTTCCCCACATTCTACTTTCCCTCCTCACTTTCTGACCTTATTATTGTTGTGGACATCACCATCCCTCAGACATCCAGGCTCGAAGTTTAGATGTTATCTGCAACTTGTCATTCTCTTATGTTTTACTTTCCTGACATCCCTCTCATTTGCTCTCTCCTCTGGCACTGCCCCCAGTGATTTAGGCTCTCATTATCTCAGGCCTGGATCATAGAATGAATGGGCTGGTTAGCTTCTGCTATCTCCCTCCCACCCCTCCTCCCCATAGCTATCAAATTTATGTTCCTAAAATGCAAATCTCTCTGTTACATCTCTCTGTCTCCCTTTTAATAAACTTCAGCAGCTCCCTATCGCCTCCAAGATCTAACATAAGACCTATTTGTCATTTCAAGTTCTTCACAAACTGGCCCCTTCTTACCTTTACAATCTTAAGAATTACACCCTCCTCTCAATATGTTTTGTGACCCAATGACACTGCCCTCTTCACTGTTCTTAGAATCATACACTCTGGCTCCTGGTTCTGAGCATTTTCTCTGGCTGTCTCTCATGCATGGAATGTTTTCCCTTCTCATCTTTGTCTCTTGACTTCCTTATTTTCTTGTAAATTCCAGCTAAAATCCCATCTTCCACAAGAAGATCTTTATTTCCCTTAACTGATGATCCTATTGATCATCTATTAATCACCTATTGGTGATCCATAACTTAATTGTTGTTTTCATACCATCTCCTACTGTGAGGAGCAAGGACTGTCTTACTTTTTCTTGTATCCTCAGCACTAAGCATAAGCAGATAGTGTTCTTACTAAATGATTATTAAATGATTGGCCCTGGGAAAGTCAATTAATTTCTGTCTATAATTAGTTCCCTCATCTGTAAAATGAGGATAATAAGAGTCTCGCTGGGTTGTTGTGAAGATCAAGTGAGTTAGTATTTGTAAAGTGTTTTTCAAACCTTAGAATGTTATAAATATAACACATTGTTATTGTTATTGGGTTGGCTACTCAGATATGGTGTTGAACTAGATGACCTTGGAGGTTATTTTTAATTCTGAAATTCCATGATTTTGGCTTCTCTTTCACTGGTTTTTGCTACTTTTGACTTTTGTCTTCAACTATGTTAGTGCTGACTAAGAGCCAAGGGACACTGGGGAGAGGAGAAGGCTCTGCAATCCATTTGAAGCTAGGAACCAGGGCTATCTTTTGCAGAGCCCATCAATAACCAGAATTAACATCAAATTCTTTCTTTACTACAAGCTTAATGTACAGTGTGTTCCATAAATTCACAACATGGGTGTAATTGGTTGAATATTATAAGTGTGAAGTACCAGATGTAGAATTGCTCTTAGCAGGAAATTGCCTATACTTTGGAGGACAATATTCATTTGAGAAAGTTCTAATATGTTTATTAAGTCTTAAAACTTTACAATCAGCCCTCACATTTCTTATCAGAGTCCAGAACTAGCGTCAGAGTATAGGCAAATTTTATTCTACAGGTGGATGCAAATTAGAATACTTAAAAGTGTAGAGATGGAAATAACACAGTACTTTATAGAACCCAGCAGAATTCAGAATAGATTCATGTCATTATATTCTCCCAGTAACAAGTATTCCATTTTTTTTGAAACAATGGATACCAATCCACAGTTACTTTAAAAATTGAATTAAATTTTTTTTTGGTGGATTACTCATGTCTTTAAACATTATTATGGATGAAATGCAATGATAAGAATTGTTATTCCTTATTACTGTTCTGTAAGAAATGACCAACAGGATGATTTCAGAAAGGCCTGGAGAGACTTACACGAACTGATGCTAAGTGAAATGAGCAGGACCAGGAGATCATTGTATACTTCAACAACAATACTAGATGATGACCAGTCCTGATGGATCAGGCCATCCTCAGCAACGAGATCAACCAAATCATTTCTAATGGAGCAGTAATGAACTGAACTAGCTATACCCAGAAAAAGAACTCTGGGAGATGACTAAAAACCATTACATTGAATTCCCAGTCCCTATATTTATGCACACCTGCATCTTTGATTTCCTTCACAAGCTAATTGTACAATAATTCAGAGTCTGATTCTTTTTGTACAGCAAAATAATGTTTTGGTCATGTATACTTATTGTGTATCTAAGTTATATTTTAATATATTTAACATCTACTGGTCATCCTGCCATTTGGGGGAGGGGGTGGGGGGGGTAAGAGGTGAAAAATTGGAACGAGAGGTTTGGCAATTGTTAATGCTGTAAAGTTACCCATGTATATATCCTGTAAATTAAAGGCTATTAAATAAAAAAAAAAAAAAAAAGAAAATTTATTGGCTAAAGTATAAAAAGTATATATATTCCCATTATACTTTGATTTGTGAAATTCTTAAGAAGATATTCTAAATTTCATGTGTGTATCATATGCAAAGTTTTGCTATGGCAGTTTCTTTACTCATTAATAAATTATTCAAGTTAAAAAAAAAAGAATTGTTATTCCTGTGTTATTTTCAGTCATAAATTTCAATCATAAATCATAGTGTCCCAGGCAGTCCCAATTTATACTGAATTTCATTGTATTTTGTTATGCTGAGGCTATCAAATTTATTTATTTAAAGTTTTAAAAGATATTGATATTATATACTGCTTTGCCCATCTTGATTAGAGCATTATTACTCTTTGGCCTTATGTTGCCTTTTCTGATGTCTTCATACAATATTTCTCCATGATCTTTACTTCCTCCCACTTGCAAAACAGACTCTATCTCCAGAACCATCCCAGGCTTTTATAAATTAGCTATATTACTCCAGTCTAGGCCTCCAGAATACCTTCTATTTCTATATTGTACCACCATTTATTTATCCACTTTTCCTATTCTTATATTCCCCCATTAGAATATTCCACAATTATAATGAAGGTAGGGACATTTTTTTTTTTTTTTTTTTTTTTTTTTTTTTGCTTGAGGTTGTATCCCAAGGACTTAAAGAGTGTTTGGCACATAGTAAATGCTTAATAAATTCTTTATCTAAGACTTATTATCATTTTAATTTCATTCATTTTCTGTGTCTAAATCTACTTGTATACTCCATTCTATGCTCTTTTCCTCTGGACAGATCATGATAAGCTCAGAATTGTGTCTTTCAAAGATTTATATAGATATACATCTATATATAAATTTATTTACATATTTATATATAGATGTATATCTATATAAATAAATTATACATATAGATATATATATCTATATAAATAAATAAGTATTCTAATTGGCCCTACAGTTGGGCATGGGCACTAAGACCCAGTATAGAATTAATTTCTCCAACTAGAGGCATCAATTAAATTCTCACTTTCATTTCCTCCCACAAATCAATGTCTTCACAAGGGATAAAAAAAGAGAAAGACTTCTAATCAGAAAGGGGAGGCAACAGAGGGAGTATCAAAAAGTGAGTTAATCTTCATTGTGATGAGATTTCAGATTATTGGTTCATCCTCAGAGAGACATAATATTCCATATTTTTAATACCAAGAAGAGCCTTTGATGGAACATGGGGAGTACAATATTCTTTTATTCTAATGGTCTGTGTGCACTCAATCAGACGCTGACTTTGAGCATAGCCAGGGATCAGTTTTCTAGCTAATCAGCACTCTTTCTTGGCAGTAGTAGTGGACAGAAAGTCAGAGAGTATTAACAACTATTGGGAGCAGCTGTGAACCCTTTAGAACCCATAAACTATGTGATATTCTGATTTCTATAACATAGCACATTTAGTGGAAAAGGTGCATTTTCTTGATCATTTTGATATTTTACTTTTAAATGTTTCTGGGAATAATAGTGTTATATAGTTGAAAACATGACATTTACAATTCTAGGAACCCATTTTGAATCCTAACCCTATTTTGCCTCCTGTGAAATCTTTGGGGAAGTCATTTAACTCCTCTTAGTCTTACTCTTCTCTTCCTCCTTAAAAGACAGAAAAATAATTCTAGGAGCTTTTTTTCAGGTGGGAAAAAAGGAAACTAAGGAAATAACCATCAATTAGGGAATGAATAAAGAAAATGAACTGTATCAATTTGTTATAAGAAATGAGGAAATATTCTATACATACTTGCATTTATCAGTTCTTTTTATGGATGCAGATAGCATTTTTTCCATATGCCCTTTTTAGTTAATTTGAGTATTTATAATAGTCAACATAAATCATTTGTTCAAAGTCATTCTTAAAACAATATTGCCGTTACTGTTTAAAATTTTTTTTGGTTTTGCTGATTTTGCTCTTCATTATTTCATGCAAGTGTTTCCATGTTTTTCTAAGACCATTGAGCTCATCATTTTTTATAGCATAATTGTATTCCATCACAATTATATACCACTTGCTCAGTCAGTCCCCAGATGATGGGTACCTGCAATATCCAGTTCTTTGCTACCACAAAGAGAATTGCTATAAACATTTCAGAACATATAGGCTTTCCTGTTTCCTTACTCAACTTTGTAAATTGGTCTAATAGTAGGGATGGGGAGGACAGAAGAAAAAAAAGAGAAATTTACATAACTTGTGTATTTCAGAGGAATAAAAAGTTGAATACAGTAGATTTGCAGTTTCATGTGTAATATCTTAAAAATTATACTACACTATGGAAATGCTTGCTTTATCCCATAAATTAAAATAAATAAATAAATGATTTCAAAGAGAAATGGAGAGACTTATATGAACTAATGCTAAATGAAGTGAGCAGAACCAGACTAACTTATGTTATGTATCACTAATATTATAAAAGTAGTTTTAAAGACTTTTATAAACTGACAAAGATTGAAATAAGAACAAAGAGAACAATTTAGATAATAACAACAATGTAAAAATTGATAACTTTGAAAGATGTAATATCTATCTTCAATACAATGACCATTTATGATTCAATTAATTAACCAATAAGTATTTTCTAAGCACTTTCCAAGTTCTAGGCACTGTAATAAGTATTAGGGATACCAAAAAATAAGCAAAAAAGCAGTCCTTGTCCTCAAGAAGCTTGCAATCTAATGAGAAAGGCAATATGCAAACAAATATGTACAAAGCAAGCAATATAAAGGATAAATAAAGAATCATTTAAAAAAGAAAGGCATTGAATTAAGAGGGTTTGGGGAAGGCTTCCTCTAAAAATAATGAATAGATGATGATAAATGCTATTCACTTCTTAACAGAGGTGATAAATTCAGGCTATAGAATGAGATATACTTTGTCCATGGCCAATGAAGAAATTTGATTTATTTGTCTCTGCATATTTGTTATGAGGAATTTTTTTGTTTCTTTTTTTTCAATGGGGTGAAACTGGGAGAGAAAAAAATTGCATTTCTGTTAAGTTAAAAAAAAAACCCAAACAACTTTAAAACAAAAAATAAAATGAGGGAATTAGATCAAGATGATCTTTAAAATATCTTTCAGATCCAAATATATGCTCTGAAGGCTGTATATATGGATCAAATTTATGGAAGGTGATATATAAGGATCAAAAATATAATCTTGAGCTATATGGCATTACAGTTGATTTGTAATAAGCTTCAAAGGCTAACCAGAAGTCTAATTAGCTTAAGTACTACAAGGGCTACAGATATTTCATTAATCTTCCTCTCAATCCAATAACAATAGCTAACATTTATGTAGCTAAAATTTACAATGCTTTTTACATCTATTATTTCACTTGATCTTGAAAGGAACTTTGAAGTTGGGGCTATTATTCTCATTTTTATAGATGAGGAAACTAGAAGTTGTCACTTTCTAAGGGTCACATAACTAGAAAGTAGTTGGAAGAAGATTTGAACAGATTAACTTGATTCTAAGCCCAGCATTGTAACCATTACACCAAAAAGTCTGCCTTAATAAACAGACACTGCAAGCACTTCCTTTGAGGAAAGCACTAAGCTAGACATTGAGGGAAATACAAAGTTTAAAAAAATGCTTATGGAATTTATGATATAATGGAGGCAGGTTATGATACATACACAGATAACTATAATTCCAAATAAAACACAAAAAATATAGAAGAGAAGGATAGAGAGCCGTTGAAAGAAAAGGTGATTTGTTTTTGTTTTTTTTTTTGCATTTTCTTTTTGCCAACTAAGAGAATTAAAAAAGTTCTGATGGAAAAATTTACACTTAATTGAGCTTTAAGTTGTGGCTAGTATTTCAATAGGCAGAAGTAGTTTGGGAATCCTAAGAACAGGAAATATACATAGAGATGAGAAAGCATTCATAGAACCTGTCCTGTATTTCAGTATGTCTGAAGAAAAAGGCAATAGTATAAAAGAAAGCTGGATATTCATTTACATGGAAAGTAAATTAGCATCTTCAGATACAAAGAATGATAATGTCTCCACATTTGTCCCAGACAACAGTGTAGAGGAATGGATTAGATTGAAGAAAAGTGAACATTCCTTCCTTATATTCAATCCTAATAAATTGGGTCATCAGTATCTTAGATCTGATACTGTACTAAGATAGGGTATCTTAGACCTATGAACATTTATACCAATTACTAGAAAATATAAAACCAGTTTCTCCCACAGAACACTAGAGGGTGGTATTTGTAAGGCTACATCCTCCGTTCTGGTGAACACACATGGTAATTTAATCTGCAGAATTGATGGAGACAAATCAAGTTTCTTCAAAACAAGAATAGTAAGAAAAAAACTTAAAGCTTTTTAACCTCATAGAGTACTGAAGAATGGGAGGGACAGGATAAATATAATAAAACTGATGATCTTAATTGACAAGGTTGATAAATATATCTGCATCCTACAGAAGCTGCCTTGTAAAGGCAGGCAGGAAGAAATGAGATAATAGATTCTAATATCCTATTTTCAAGAGTCAGAAAGAGGCTAGACACTAGTTCTAAACAGTAAAATTGATTAAAAAAGACTAAAATAATTTTAAAAAATCTTTCTTATCCCAACCTTCTTTCAAAATCATGTTAACTAATTTTAAAAAATAATTCTATTTTGGAGAAAGACAATGTAAAATGGAAGAGTAATTAATGAATTCCACTAAAAATAAATAAAAATGCAGACCGGACCTCTAAGCAGCACCCCATTGCCAGTGTGAAATGGTTATAGTGCATTTGCAATTGAATTGGATTTAGGTAAACACTGATGGTGTATCTCAATCTTATGTTTCCAAAATGCAGCACATGTTACCTGGAAAGTCACAATAGCAAGAAGAAAATATCAGAAATGAGGCAATTAAAGATAATGGCTTGACTTTCTTTCTCAGCCATTGGTTATATGGCTTTAGGCAATATATGTCTGGAGATCATTAGATTTGCAATCCGTTATCTTAGGTTGTACTTCTGGATCTATCAGTTGCCTAACCTTGGGCAAGACTAAAACTGAGTCTCATTTGCCTAGAATATAAAAAAAGGGATTAGATTAAATGATCTCTTAAGGTCTTTATTACTTTTGGACTCTATAAACCCTTTTGCTCAGTTTCCTATCAGTTGGTTAGGCAGTAAATAAACATTTAAGTAGCTACTATATACCAGACACAATGAGGATAAAATTATTTCTCTTAATATATAGCATAAGGGTCAGTCTGATAATAGTGGCTAGAAAGTTGGCTTTGGAATTAGGGATACCACTGAAATATACTGGTTATGTGACCCTGGGTAAGTCACTTAACAGTGTTCCAAGAAATTTTTTAAAACTCTAAGATACAGTTGCATTCATGGATATTCATGGATATTCATGGATAGAAGGAGTCTATAGTGGGAATTCTTGTATGGATAAACTCACAGATCAAGATAGATGAGCTGAGGGAGGGGTGAGAAATTCTTTTATCACAGAATATCATAAGTTTGAAAGGATGAAAGATTAATTTTGCCAACTTCTTGAGACTTCTGTGAAGGATATTCCTTAACATGTGTGAGAACCATTGCTCTGAAATGCTTTGTAAGGTTAGATGGAAGTCTCTTGCTGTGCAACAGAAATGTCCATGTTGTGCAAACATGAGATGATCTGACTTAATTTGACAGACACAGCCTGTGTATATATGGTGCCAAACATCTAGACAAAAACCTAAATGTCTAGTCAATGACTTATATGCTTTATTATTTTTTTTATCCAGATGTCAGGCCACATGTGGCCAATCTGTTGTCTCATTTTGGATGGACTTAATTTCTCACAAAAAATCATAGATTTTTTTGAGCCAGGAGGACTTGCTTTCAATTTTGATCTGCATAATTAATATCACATTAATGACTAGAGCTAGCTTCTACTTTCAAAAAAAATGCAGGATCAGTGCATGTGTCGACTATACATATGTAGCACAGTGCATCATTTAATTTCAAAATATTTTCTTGTTCCAAATTATGTACCAAGAGAGTTAGGGAAGAGACATCTGTTTTATCTCAGGAAATAAACCTGTAAAACAGTGGAGACAATGAGAAGGAGAAAACAGGAAAAGGAATATTTTTGTAATCTTTAATTCCCGCCTCCCCTATTTTTCCAGTGAGTGAAGGAATAAAAAATGAATGCTTGAAAGTTGAGAGAAAAAAAAAAAGTAATTTTGTTAGATGGAAAGGCAAGAAAAAATTTTGGCTCTCAATTTCCAGAGTAGTTGTTCTCAAAATTCCTTAAATAATGACTTTCTTGAGAAAATAATTCTTGAGAATTCTTGAGACTTTCCTTTCCTTCCTTTCAAGCTCCCCACAAATAATATTGATAAAATCCAGAACATATTTTAAAAAAGATTGCAAATATAAAGGACCACAGAAACTTAGAAACCAAATGGTATAATAGCATATTGAGTGTGGACTCAGACGTTTTTAGTTTAATTCTCAGATCTTCCATTTACTAGCTATACACTATTATGAAGATCAGAACGTCTCAGAACTTCATTTTTTTCATTTGTTTTTAGCATCTGTGATTCTTACACAGATGGGACATCCAAAAGATGGGTCCTTGGGTTTGAGACATACTCTGGGGCAGCAACCACTGAAAGCCATAGCAATAAGCCCAAGTGATGCCTTTACTTTTATCAGTCACAAGTGGACACATTACTTCAAAACAAAAAAATGTTAATACAAACAGCCCCTTAAATAAAATAGCAAAAATAGTTCACATTGAGTTTTACTAATGAAAAGGGGAGGGGATAGTTTGAAGAATGATAATACTACAGGAGAATAGAAGATTGCTATTCATCACTGGGGAGTACTGTAGATGCAAAAGCCTCCATTACTCTCCTTCCTTCCTTCCTTCCTTCCTCCCTCCCTCCCTCCCTCTCTCCCTTCTTTCTTTCCTTCCTTCCTTCCTTCCTTCCTTTCTTCCTTCCTTCCTTCCTTCCTTCCTTCCTTCCTTCCTTCCTTCCTTCCTTCCTTCCTTCCTTCCTTCCTTCTTTCCTTCCTTCCTTCCCTCCTTCCTTCCTTTCATCCTTCTTTCCTTCCTTCCTTCCTTTCTCCTTCCCTTTTTTCCTCCCTTCCTTCCTTTTTATATTGTCATTGTTATCTCTCACTCTCAACATGTGACCAACTTCTATATATCTTCTTTTTTTGATCATATTACTTTTGTAGGAGGTATATTCTATACCCCAACCTCAATCATTAGAAAGGTTTTTTGATTGAATTAGAGATGCAAACTAGACATGAATAAGGCCTGACTGCTCTGTTGAACTATTCAATCAAAGGTATTAAATTAAGTGAGAACAATCTGGTTAAATGGTTAAATGGGAAAGAATTGAATATTATGAGATGACTGGTTAGGAAGTCAATTAATATTGACCAAAGAAACTCAGTCATGCCCTATGGTTCTAACTTGGGCTTTCCAGTGCTTGACTAACATAGCAGAGAGAGCAGCTCTATTGAAGTTCCTGGGAAGAATAGTTTGGGGTGTGGGAGGTGTTGGTAAGAAGACAGGAAGGATGTAGAAGAGATTCAATTCCTACCAGCCTTTGACTAGCTTCTTTCCTTCCAGTTCTATCCAAAATCCCACCTTCTACAGAAAGTCCTCTCAATTCTTTTGCTTTCCCTTTTTAAATTATTTTCGGTTTATCCTGTATATAATGTGTTTGTATATATTTGCTTGGCAGCTAAGTGGCTCAGGGCATAGAGTGCTAGTCCTAGAGTTCAAATTTAAACCTTGCTTCAGACACTCACTTGTCATGTGATCCTTCACAAATCACTTCACCTCTGTTTGCCTTAATTCACTGAAGAAGGAAATGACAAACCACTCCAGCATTTTTTTTCCAAGAAACCCCATGATCCACAGGGTCATGAAGAGTTGGACAGACTGTGCAATAACAATATATTTGTTTGCATATTCTTTCTCCCGTTAGATTGTGAGTTCTTTGAGGGCAAGGATTGACTTGTACCTTTTTTTTATTTTTATTTTTTTTGCATCCCTAACACTTAGCAAAGTACATTGCCTGACACTAGCAGATTCTTAATAAATGTTGATTGATTGATGAGACTTGTGAAGAGCAAAAGATTAAGAAATCCTATCAGATTAAGAATCCCTAGGGGTAGCTAGGTGATTCAGTGAATAGAGCACCAGCCTTGAAGTCAGGAGGACCTGAGTTCAAATCTGGCCTCAGACACTTAACGCTTCCTAGCTGTGTGACCATGGGCAAGTCACTTAACCCTAATTGTCTCAGCCAAAAAAAAAAAAAAGAATTCCTATCAGTCACTCCAAAACAACTGATGGCAGGACCTGCTTTGGAAACACTAGTAGGTATTTAACAACTGTTGATTGATTGATAAGACTTGTGAAGATCACAGGATTAAGAATTCCATTGATCCCAAAACAACTGATGGCAGGACATGCTTTGGGAACCTAAGGCAAACCAGATATATTAAGAAAGAACTTCAGAACTCTATAAGGAGCCTAGAAGAAAGACACCATACTTTATGAAGGTGTTATGAAGGAGAAAAATCATGCCCAATGAAAAACACACCTAAGAAGTGTGAGTTGCCCCTTTTTGCCAAATCCTATGATCAAAACTTGAACCCTTTTATAATGGGGGGCAATATGTCCCTGGGTTGGGACAGAGAGTTCTTATTATAGCTCCTTAGTAAATACCATTGTTCAAAGTTGACCTGGAACATTGTAAGTGATTGATAAATGCCCCCAAGTTCCTCCAGGTCCCCTCGAGTCCTGGGTGGAGAAATAGTTATCAGCTTTTGGGGACTGAGCCTGCCAGTGTGAATGGAAACTTGGGATAATGACCTCCAAGCCTCTGTTATTCTCTGACTACATCCCTTACTCTAGCTTTTCTTTGCAGTACTATATTTGTCATTTGTTGTGGCCTGCTCCCAACTGCTATCTGCTTCACCATTGTTTTTAATTTCTAGAAGATTGCAATGTTCCATGTTTAGCATCTGTACAAGATACTTTATATACATACACATATATGTAGATATATCTACATACATGTGTAAGTATATATATTTTTTTCCTCAATAATCTTGCAAAGCTGATCACAATGAATTTTCAGATAAGAAGTACCTCAGCTGTGTTTGAAGAAGCAAATAGAAAATTTTAGTAGGAAGATTCAGATTTTCTCCCTCAAGCAGATAAAGAAAAGCTGTAGGCTTTTCTTTGTTTTGTGTACAGTCTGTCCATGCTTACTTTGCCCTTCTCCATTGGTTAATCTTTTTTAAAAATTCCTTTTATTTATTTATATTCCTGAAGACCCCAAGGGTTCCTATAATTAAGGATGTCTGTTTTTTTTCCTGTCTGCTTCCTGCTCTCTTCATCCCTACCATCAATAAACTCATAAAAATTTCCATTAGTATGTTTTGACTCTTAACCACAGATAACAAGAGTCAGATTAAACTTCAACAATTTCATGTTCCATAAGTTGGACATCTGTGATCTTGGATATTATAATATTATATTAATTA
Source organism: Sarcophilus harrisii (assembly GCF_902635505.1). Classification (NCBI taxonomy): domain Eukaryota; kingdom Metazoa; phylum Chordata; class Mammalia; order Dasyuromorphia; family Dasyuridae; genus Sarcophilus; species Sarcophilus harrisii. The sequence goes on from NC_045430.1 coordinate 171,638,417, forward strand.
CGTTAATTCTCCAAGAAAAATGCTGGACAACAAATTTATTGCAATGTACTTAATAGGCTCCACACTCTTATAAAAGAATTAACTCCAAATTTATCTATCTTTATCCATATACATATTTAAAAACAATATGTGTATATACATTTAGAATAGTAGAAATAATATATAGAGTATAATGGATAAAGAGCTGCCTTTAGAGTCAAAAAGGTCAAAATGCATAAGTCTTGCTTTTGATATATATTTTGGAATGACCATGGATTAGTCATGTACCATCCTAGGTTTCTCTTTAAGATTATAAATTATTTGATCAGACTTCACAGATATTCTTTTTACTGAAAAATTCTGACTTCCCACTGTGCTGGATTACCTTGTCCCTTAACACAGGTCTTCTTGAAATTTTCTCCACTCTTGACCCCTTTTTGACTAAGAAATTTTAAGTGACCATGGGTATATAAGTGTTAAAAATAGGTATACAAGTCAAACATTTGCTAATAATAAATCATAATTTTGTGATCCCTACATTCAGTTACAAAATCCCATATGGGGTCACAAACCATAGTTTTAAAATCTGGTCCTTAATATATATTCACATATATATGTATTTATAAATATAGATAGATAGAAAACAATAAAGCATGGAATAGTAGTTAAAAATCCCCCAAAGGGGAGCATTTCTAGATATTTGCATCACCAGAAGATTTTTAATCAAATAATAAATGTTTTTAATGTACTTGATTAATTGGATCCCTATTATTTTAATAAATCCAAACCAATTTCACTTGAGCAATAGTAACAATGATAATTAAAATCACACCATATTGCCAATCCCTTATTATGGTTCCTTTCCCCATTTTTGTATGACTAAGTAGTCTTTGGTAGTTTGGATGCTGTTTTTGTCAAAGCAAATTCTTAATGATAATGTAATATGTCAGATATATACATGCTTGAAATTACCCTAATTTAGTTTTATGTTATTTATAGCTTTTCTTTTTAAACCCACCTGCTCTTTCTGCAGAATGCACACAGTCCATGAAAAGAATGAGACTGGATGGTCTCAGATACTTAACACTTCCTAGCTGTGTGACCCTGGGCAAGTCACTTAACCCCAATTGTCTCAGCAAAAAACAAACAAACAAAAAAAAGAATGAAATTGGGATTCTTTAAAGGTGCCTTAGAACAAATTCTCTCATTAGAATATAAACTCTAATACAATTGAATAAATACTTTATCTATTTAATATCTAATTATTTATGATTCCTACCCCTTCCTTTACCCCTTCTGCCGCTCTCCAAGTGACTGAGCAGTAGAAAAATTCTTAGCAATAAAGGAGAACAAAGCAATCAAAGAGCATATAAGTGTTTTCACACTATTGTCTGCTCACTTGCAAAGAAGCTGAAGCCCCTCTCTCCCTTGCTAGTTCAGCTACAATCTTCTCTGCCTTTTCTCCGATCTCCTGGGCCTTTTCTTGATTTTGCAGCAGAATAATCCTCCTGGAAGTTTTTTGCTAAAGCTGTCTAGACAAGTAATGTCTCTGTAATGAAAATAAACGCAGGGGAAAAGGATTGTGGGAATAAGACAGTTTTCTCTCTATCTCCTAGGAAAGCTAGAGGAGGATGACTGGCTTAGCTATTTCTAAAGAATGAAAACTGTAATCTTCAAATAGGTTATCATTTTTGCTCAAAGACCCTTTAAATAAGAGTATATCTCACTGGAGTATTTACTAAATTTTCTATTGATTTTTTTTCAAATGGATGGAATAATCAAGCTGAAAGAGGTCATTCAGTCCAGTGATCTCAGTTTACAGTGTAACCCTGTATAGATAAAAACTCATCCAAGTTGGTATAGTTAGAGTGACTTAGTGAAATCTCATATTCTTGGAGCAGAGTTTGGTGTTTTCTCCACTCTGGAAGATGCTGGAACCAAACCAAGAGTAAAAAAAAAAAAAGGTGTAAAATGAATACTTCCTTAATCTTATTGTTACTCACTCCCTGACTGGACTTGAGAAGCCTGGTGACAAAGTGGATGGAGAAGAGCTGGCTTTGGAGTCAGAATGTTCTGGCTTCACAGGCCTGCCTCTCACACATGGGGACTGTGAGACAGAAGGAAGTCCTTTAACTTCTTAATGCCCCAGGCAATGTGCAACGACCTTAGGGATGTTTTGCTACAGTAAAGAAAACTTAGCCTTATCTTTGAAATTACAAATATAGGCCAAAAAATTGCTTCCATTTTACAATTGGGCTTATTAATAGTATGTGTAAAATGTATATGTGGGTATAGCTTGAAATCAGGGATATGGGTATAATCAAGACATTTGATTTTGAGCTGAAGGGGTAAAAGGGATACTGAGAGAGACCTAAGGGATTAAAAAATCATCAATACTAGCCTCTTTTTTTTACAGAGGAGATATAAAGCTCTTTGGAAACCTTAAAGTTCTATATAAAAGTGAGATTTGGTGTAGTGCTCAGAGTTGGCCTTCAACAGAAAAAAATGGATTTAAGTCCAGCCTCTGACCATCCTCAGTAGTCAATAAATATTTATTAAGGGCCTATTAGGAGATACAAAAAAGAAAAAGACAGATCCTGCCCCCAAGGAGGTTACCATTTAATGAGGGGGAGAGAATACCCAAATGGAAGCTGAAAAACATGGGAGAAGGGCCTCAGGAAGGTGCCCCAGGGAGCATGATGTCCATGTAATCAAAACCAAGGAGAGCAGCTGGTGGAGAAATAAAGAGTTTGATTTTTCTGAAGCTTTTATAAAAGGAGGTTCTAGAGAGAGCTATTTGCTCTGCTCTCCAGTTCTCAAGTCAGAGGGAAGAGGCAAATTTAAATACTATCCCTCCGTATCTCAATGTCCTCACTTGTAAAATGTTGGGGAAGGGAACATAAGGGAATGGAATCGGCATTTAGATAGTGCCTACAATATGCCAGGCATGGCACTAAGCACTTTATAAAACTCTCTAGATGGCCTCCAAGGTTTCTTCCAGTTCTAGTTCCATAATTTTATGATCTCTATGGTCCCCTTTACTTCCAAAACCAGTTCTAATTTCCCCAATTAACATAAATTTGTTTTTCATTCACTCAAAAAAATAAGCTTGGGAAATAGTCCTATTTTCAATGCAATAATTTGCTTTTTGGCATTGTGGCCAATTTGACATTGGCAAAGTAACTCCCCTACCATAACTTCAAATTAAGTTACAATGGGCAAATGATAAATATTAAATGACATTTTAGATGGAATAAAAACTGCTGAAGTAGGAGGTTAAATTCTCTGGATGACACTTGTTAATGCCAATGTTAATAACTGTAGAATGCAGACAATAATTAAACAATACATGGTTGAAGAATTAAAATGATTTATTGTGTAAATACTATTATGTTTAACTAGTTGGGCTTGAATGATGTCCTTATAAAAGATCACCTCGCTTAATAGGATGAAACTATTGTCAGTTCTGAATTTCTGAAGTAGTATAGAACCTACCAAAAAGTTTTAGCTATAGAGCATATGAAAATCCTATTAAAATTATTTCAAAATTGCTGTTATTCATTTGTGTCAGATGGTACATGACCTCATAGGCCATAGTACAACAGTACTGTTTATGATATTTTCTTGGCAAAGATACTAGAGTGGTTTTCTATTTCTTTATCTAGTGGATTAAGACAAACAGAGGTTAACTGTCTTGCCCATGTTCACGTAGCTAGTAAGTGACTGGGGGGGTAATTAGAACTTGTCTTTTTGATTCCAAGACCAGTGTTCTATCTGAACAATCTAAATGTATCCAATTTTGAAATAGGGAGTCCTCAATCTACACTGTTCAGTGAAAACTCATCACGCTTTGACATTTTTATTAATCTGTAATTCTAATTACAAATATCACTATATACCCCAACTACCTTCTAATCATTGTAATGATTGATGATATGTAATTATAATATCCTAGCTTCTAAAACTCAATTTATGGTCCTCTAATCTATTCAGAATGAAAACTTTTCACATTAAACTATCTTCCCCATGACATTAATCTATTTTCCCCTATTCTTCCTTATCTTCAAATTTTACTTGCCTACTGTTTACAAAAATGTCTACATTTCTGTCAATCTCAAAATAATCCTCATTTGAACCATCCATCTCTATCAGCTATAGTTCTTTGCTTCTCCTTTTTTGTGACTAAACTCAAGAAAATCATCTATAATTGAGGGCTCCATTTCCTTTTCTCCTTTTCTTAATTCTCTATAATATGGTTTCTGCTCTCATCATTCAACTGCAATTACTTTTTCCAATAATCTCCTTTAAAAATTTTACTTAGAAATATTTATTTCAAAATTTTTATCACAAATACATAAACTTACTCTAACATGAGGCATGTATAATCCTCCTTATTCCAGTCCACCTTGTACTCAGCTATTAAAATGATTTTGTGAAAGTGCAAGTCTGACCAGTCATCTTTTCCTTCACCAGAGTCAATAGACTTCAGTTCTGATCACCTTCAACAACCAGGACTTTCTGGTTCATTTCTTAGAACTGTGATCAAAGAGGAAAAAGGAGAAAAAAAATCCTTCCCCTCTTAGCAGATCAGTTTGCCCATCTGGATGAATTTATACATTTTACCTTTTAAATGAAACAAACAAGGGTAGCTGAATGACCAGTTATCTCTTAATTGTTAATTTGTTGATTATCTTCTTTTCCTTCATTTTCTATAAATTATAAAGCTTGATTATAAAGCTAGACTGAGACTAAAAAAGACAGAAGAAAAAAGAGCTAGATAATATCAAAAGTCTAATGATAGAAGAGATTAAATTAAAAAAAAACAGAAGTTATCTTTTATAACATAAGATATGCCATCTCAGTACGATCTTTTCCCATAGCACTGAAGGACAAGTGTTCTTTTCTTCATTTTTGCTTCAAAGCCTTTCCATGAGTTTCTTACTTCATGGAGCCTAGATGGTGATGTAAACAATGAATCACTGCAACTTTCCCATTTTTACCATGCCTTGAGACAGGTCCTGGAACAGCAGAATCAGAAAGACCAAAGTTTATGGGATGCAGCTGCTAAAGCAGTACTCAGGGGACAATTTATTTTTCTAAATTCTTACATCAACAAAATGGAAAGAGAAGAGACCAATGAATTGGAGATAAAGCTAAAAAGACTTGAAAAACAACAAATTAAAAAACTCTAATTGAACACCAAATGGGAAATACTAAAAATCAAAGGTGAGATTAATAAGACTGAAAGTAAAACAAACAAATCCATCAACCATTGAGCTAATAAATCTAGGAGTTAGTTTTGTAAAAAAAAAAACAAAAACCCAATAAAATAGATAAGCCATTGGTTAATTTGATTTAAAAAAAGAAAGAAAATAAATAAAATACTAGCAAAGAAATTATTGCAATATATCTTATGCTATGTAGATGAGTGGAATTTATGCTAGGAATGAAGAGTTGTTTCAATATTAAGAAAACCATCAACAAAATTGAACTAATCAACAACAAAACCAATAGAAAATATATGATTATCTCAATAGAAACTGAACAAGCTTTTTACAAAATACAGCATTCGTTCCTATTAAAACCAATAGAGATAACAGGAATAAAGAGAGTGTTCCTTAAAATGAAAAGCCTAAAATACCTTTTAATTATCAACAAGTGTTATCTGTGATGGGAATAAACTAGAAGTGTTCTCAATAAGAAAAGGGATAAAGCAAGAGTGCCTATTATCACTGCTATTATTCCGTTTAGTCCTAGAAATTTTAGCTATGGCAATAAGAGAAGAAATAAAAATAGAAGAAATTAGAGTAGGCAATGAGAAAATATAACTATCACTCTCTGCAGCTGATATGATGGTATACTCAGAAAATTCTACAGCATCAACTAAACATTAGAAAAGTTGCTGAATATAAGATAAACTCAAATCACTAGCATTTCTTTAAATGACCAATAAAGCCTAACAACCAGACCTAGAAAGAGAAATTCTCTTGAAAATAACTGCCAACAATGTAAAATAGTTAGGAGCCTGCCTCCCAAAACAAATTTAGGAACAATATGAGTATAATTATAAAAAGAATTTCATGCAAAAATATATCTAAACAATTGGAAAAAATCAATTGCTCTTAAGTAGGCTGAGCCAGTATAATAAAAATGACAATTTTGCCTAAACTAATTTACTTATTCAGTACCATACCAATAAAATTATCAAAAAAATCTGATAGAGCTAGAAAAAATAGCAACAGAATTTGTCTGGAAGAACAAATGGTCAAGAATCTCAAAGGAATTTATGAAAAAAATAGAAAGGGAGATGACTTAGCAGTACCAGGACTCAAACTACATTATAAAGCAGTAATTATCAAAACTATCTGGTACTACTTCTAGGGATGGAGCCAAGATGACTGAATAAAGCCAGAAAGCTACTTGAGCTCTCCCAGTTTTCCTCAAAAACCACATGAAACTGAGCCTCTGAACAGAGTCTAAAAGAATGAAATACTCTCCAGCTTAAGATAGATTAGAAAAACTTTCAAAAAGCCCAGTCTCATAGGGATGAAAGGAGTGTTTAGCCCAGCCTAGAATCAGGGAAAGCCAGTGAGAGAGTCTCAATCACAGCAGATCAGCAACTGAGATCCTGAATCCTGGTTCAGTAGGGAAGCAAAGCAGTAGGGCAGTCCCCAGTCCTAGCTCAGAAGGCAAATTCTGAGAAATGAGGGTATTTCCCAGAAAGAATAGATAAAGCTACCCTCTACAAACACAAGGACCCTCTGTGCTCAAAGCCAAGGCTTAGAGCTGCACAGGAAGCTTGGGACAGCATCCCCTTCACCCCAGGAGCAGAGCTTGACCATAAAAGTAAAAAAGATAAATACCAAAAGAAAAGAAAAGGAAGAACTTTGACCACAGAAAACTACTATGGTGACACCAAAATACCAACTAAGATGAGGACAAAATGTCCACATGGGAAATCTCAAAGAGTGACATAAATTGGTCTTAAGCCCAAAGAGGCTTCTTGGAAGTGCTCATAAAAGACTTTAAAAGGCAAATAAGAGAGGTAGAAGAAAAAACAAGAAAAGAAATGGGAGGTATGCAAGAGAGATTCAACAAGTTAGAAAAGGAAGACATTAAGGGGTAGAAAAATGTCTGTATTAGAAAAAGGAAAGGAGAGGTGTAATGAGAGAAATTGGATCAAATGAAGAGGCACAAAAGACTTATTACAATCCAGGGAAAGAAGGGAAGGGGGATGAGCATTGTTTGAAGCTTGATCTCATCGATTTTGCTTCTAAAAGGGAATAACTTAATCATACAGTTGGGTATAGAAATTTATCTAACCCTATAAAGAAGTAGGAGGAGAAAGAGGAAAGAAAAGAGAGGGGTAGGATAGAAGGGAGGAAACTTTTCGAAAACACTAAAAAAAAAAAGGTAAGAGAAGGGGAAGGGGTGATAGAAGATGAGGGGGTGGGTCAAAAAAAACCCCAAATACTACTAAGGATAGGGTAAAAAGAGAAAAAAAAAAAAAATATATATATATATATATATATACAGGGGAGAAAACAGGATGGAGGGAAGTATCATGCTGGTAATCATAACTGTGAATGTAAATGGGAAGAACTTTACCATAAAGAATGACCTTAATTGTTTCTTAAATGTTTGGTAGAATTCTCTGGTAAACCCATCTAGTCCTGGAGATTTTTTTTAGGGAGTTCATTAATGGCTTGTTCTTTTTCTAAAATGCTAATTTAGGTAATTTATTTCCTCTTCTGTTAACCTGGGAACTTTACATTTTTGTAAATATATATCCATTTCCAATAGATTATTAGGTTTCCTGCCATACAATTGGGTAAAATAGCTTCTAATTATTGCTTTCATTTGTTTTTCATTAAATTCACCCTTTTCATTTTTGATGCTGGTGATTTGTTTTTTTTTTTCTTTCCTTTTTCTAAACAAACTAAGTGAAGGCTTATCTATTTTGTTGGTTTTTTAAAATAAGAACTCTATTTAACAAAAATTTCTGGGAAAACCCAAAAATAATATGTCAGAAATTCAACATAGATCTACATCTTACACCCCATACCAAAATAAGGTCAAAATTGGGTAAATGATTTGGGTATAAAGGGTGATACCATAAGCAAATTAGGAGAGCAAATTACCTATCAGATCTTCAGAGAAGGGAGGAATTTATGATCAAAGAAGAACTAGAAAACATTTTGAAAGGCAAAGTGGGTAACTTTGATTACATTAAATTATAAAGTTTTTGCAAAAACAAAACCAAGAGAAACAAGATTAAAAGGAATGTACAAAGCCAGGAAAAAATTTTACAGACAGTGTTTCCAACAGAGGTCTCATTTCTAAGATATATAAAGAATTGTGCCAAATTTTTAAGAACACAGGTTATTCCCTAATTGATAAATGGTCAAAGGATAGGACAATTTTTATATGATGAAATTAAAGCCATCTATAGTCATATGAAAAATGTTCTAAATTACTAATGATAAGAGAAATGCAAATTAAAACAACTCAGGTGCCACCTCACACTTCTCAGATTGGCTAAGATGACAGGAAAAGATAATGATGAATGTTGAAGGGGATGTGGGAAAACTGGGACACTCATGCACTGTTGGTGGAGCAACCATTCTGGTGAGCAATTTAGAACTATGCCCAAAGGGCTATAAAACTGTGCATACCCTTTGACCTAGCAGTGCTACTACTGGGTCTATATCCCAAGGAAATCATAAAGGAGGAAAAGACCCATGTGTGCAAAAATGCTTAAAGCAGCTCTTTTTGTGGTAGCAAAAAATTGGAAAATGAATAGATGCCCATCAATTGGGGAATGGCTGAACATGTGGTATATGAAGGTAAAGGAATATTATTGTTGTGTAAAAATTGTTGAACAAACTGATTTTAGAAAGGTCTGGAAAGATTTACACAAACTGATGCTTAGTTAAACAAGCAGAACCAGAAATACATTGTACACAATAACAGCAAGAATGTGGGATGGTTAACTATGAAAGACTTGGTTCTTCTCAGGGGTTCAGTGATCCAAGGTAATCTCCAAAGACTTAGGATAGAAAATGTCATTTGCATCCAGAAAAAAGAACTATGGGGATTGAATGTAAATCAACACATGCTATGTTCACTTCTCTTTTCTGTTTTTTTTTTTCCTTTCTCCTATGGTTTTTCCCTTTTGTTCTTATTTTTCTCTCAACGTGATTCATAAAGCAATGTGTATTAAAAATAAATACATTAGCAACTTAAAAACCATATGGTACTGGCTAGAAAATATAGTGGTGGGTCAGTGAAATAGATTTGTTACACAAAATACAGTAGTCAATGACCACAGTAAACTAGTATTTGATAACTTCAAAGATACCAGATTTTGGGATAAAAACTCACCTTTTGATAAAAAACTGCCGGGAAAACTAGAGGTTGTTGTTTTTGTTATTTGTCTTCTATTCTTGGAAGAGGACCATGACATCAGGAAGGTTATACCAGAGCATGCAAGTGAATTAGACTTAAATGAGCTAGGGTTATGCAAGGTTACCTGATTCAAGAACACAAATTATGTATAGACTAACATTTCACACATATACCAAGATAAAATCATAATAATTTATGATTTAGACAGAAAGGGTGACACCATTGTCAAATTAGAAGAATAAGGAAGTTTGCCTGTTAGATATTTGGGGAAATGAAGAATTCATGACCAAATAAAAGATAGAGAACATTTTGAAATGCAAAATAGATAATTTTGTTTATATTAAATTAAAAACTTTTATACAAACAAAACCAGTGCAACCCAGATTAGAAGGAAAGGAGAAACCTGAGAAACATGCTTTATAGAAAGTACCTCTAATAAAAATCATATTTGTCAAATACATAGAGAATTGAGTCAGATTTAGATGAAGATAATTCATTTCCTAAATGAGAAGTGGTCAAAGAATATGAACAGGATGTTTTCAGATGAAGAAATCAAAGCCATTTATAGCATATAAAGAAATGTCCTAAATCATTTTTGAGTAAAGAAATGCAAATTTTTAAAAACTCTGAAATATCACTTAATAACTGTAAGATTGATTAATATAACAAAAATGGAAAGTGATAAATGTTGGAGAGGATGTAAGAAAATTGGGACACTAATGTATTGTTAGTGAAGTTGTGAACTGATCCAATTATTCTGGAGAGCAATGTGGAATTATGCTCAAAGGACAGCCAGACTGCATAGTCTTTAATCATAACATACCATTCCTCAAGGTATTCCCCAAGGGAATTCTGTACCCCAAGGAGGTGATAAAAAAGGGAAAATGACCAATATGGGCAAAAATGTTTATAGTAGTACCTTGTGTGGTGGCAAAATATTGAAAATTGATGGGATGCCCACCTATTGAATGTTTGAACAAGCTGTGGAATATGAATATTACTGTGCAGTAAGAAATGAGGAATGGGAAGATTTCAGAAAAACTTGAAAAGACTTGTATGAACTGATGCAAAGTAAAATGAAGTGAATTAGGAAAGCATTGTGTGTACACACAGTATCAACAACATTTTGTGATGATCAACTAACTATGAATGACTCAGATCTTCTCAGGAACACAATGATGCAAGACAAGTACAAAGGTCCCACAAAGAGAAATGCTTTCCATATCCAGATAAAGAAGGGATTGATTCTGGATGCAGATTGAAGCATAGGTTTTTCATTTGTTTTATTCTCTCTCATGTTTTTTGATATGTTTCTTCATTTACAGCTGTGACTAATATGGAAATATTTTACATAATGCAGATGTATAAATTATATGAAACTGCGTAGTGCCTTTGGAAGAGGGGAGGTAGAGAGGAAAATTTGGAACTCAAAATCTTGTAAAAATGAATGTTAAATTTTTTCTTAATATGTAACTGGGGGAAAATACTAATTAAAATGTTAAAAAATGATCTCTCTGCATTGCAGTTATTTGAACTAGGACCTGTTTACTCATAGTTGGTTCCTTAGGATTTTTCAGCTTTTTTCAGAGGATGAGGAAAGAGATCATAGAATGGGATAGAATAGGGAAGGGACTCAACCTGTGATTTTATTAATATTGGGAACTTCCATGGAATTCCCTTTAGGAATGCAGATTGACAATTGCTCTGTAATTTATGGTATTAGAGAACTGTATGAAATGCAGGCTAAGTGACTTGTTAATGGTCACAAAGTTAGTATTCTAGTGAAGTCAAGGTAAGTTAAGAAGCATTTGTTAGGCTATGATTATGTACCAGGCACTGTTTTAAGCAATGGAAATACAAATATAAGCAGGAAGAGATAATGCTTGCATCTAGTATTGCTAACTCCCAAGCCAAACTATCTACTATGTGATGTGGCCTCTCATAGAAGAAAAAAAAATAGAAATTGACTTGTGTCAGGAAGGCTTCAAACTTATTATTTATTTTTGAAATGAGTCCATCATGGAGTAGGACTACCTTCCTTGGAGGGCATACAATATACCATTAGTGTGTAACCTAAAAATGTTATGTTCTACATTCTAATTTCACATTTCTTTTTTTTTTTTTTTACTTGAATACTTTTTGGATTGCAATGATCCAGGACTCCCTGAAATTTTATTTTTTATTACTGCAATAGGGTGTTATGCCAATTCCTTTAAGGTTTTCTTCAGGCTACTGAAATATAACAGAAACAGCAGAAATTCTAAAATGCCCTGGTGGATTTATATTCTTTAATTAATGATAGTCATTTTGGGTCTTTGGAATAAAATTATTGAAGAATATTTCCTTCAGAGGAAGGCGCTTGTACTAGCTATTTTTTCTTGAGAAAATAAGACTTCTTTATGAACTTTCTTTCTTTCTTTTTTTTTTTTTGCCTTACTCCTAATCAAAAGTTTAGAAGGTTATAGCTTGAAGACACTTGAAAAATTACTTAATCCCATAAATGCAGGATGATATAGATCAATAAGCTCTACTTCAAATACCATCTATATTATGTATCATGTGACTGGGAAAATTATTTTGGTTCTCTGGACCTCAATTGCTTCATTTGTAAAATGAGGAGGGTGAATCAGATATCTTCTTTTTCCATCTTTAAATCTTATAATTCTATATTACTGTCATAATGCTTCTTCATTTAAAGTGATAAATTAACTATCTCATTCCCTTTGAGATGATCTCTCCATTCCTTTGAATGTGATAATTAGCTAATAAAATAAACTTATCTACATTAATAAAAGCTGGCTAGAGGAATTTTCAGAGCTCTTTCACTTACTCCAGGAAAAAAGATATATTTTAACAGTGATTCTTTGGAGATAATCTGGTAGAACATAAATTCCCCAAAGGTAGGGTTTGTTTTGTTTCTTGCTTTTATTTTTACCCAGTGCCCATTTGAGTGCCTTGTACAGAGTAGAATTTGTGGACTTAAATGCCTGCAATTTTGTTAGCTAGCCAAAAAATAGTTAATGTTGGGAATTTCAATTCATTGTTGGAAGAGAGAAGATATTTGAAAGAAAGGGAAGATGATGTTTTTCAATTCACACTGTGAAAACAATCACATACTTCTCTTCTGTGTATAACTGGCTCTGCTTAGTAACTTTGATATTGAAAATATTTCTGTTTTGGGGATAGGAATTCCTTCGTTCTTCCTAAACTCCTAAATGATTCTACATAGCTATTGACCACTTTCTTTCCTCCTGGTCTTCCCTACTTTCATCTTCTCTACTCTGGTAGCTTCTCTTGTTCCTTTGGGGTTTCCCTGATTTCATTATTGAGGGAAAGGTAATCAATGGTAGTCACAGATGATCATATGAACATTTTGGCTCCCAAAAGCTCTTATTAAAAAACTTGGCCACAGGCTAACACAAACAGAAATCAGTAAAAACCATTGAACATGGTTAGCTGGTTTTGATGTTCTCAAAAATTGGGGAAAAAATTCTGTGGCTCTTAGCTCACCTAATTATTTCTTTCTGTAACAATCAACAGGTTCTTGGACAAAGTATGAAATAGGTAAAGTTTCTTTACAGTTGTTCCCTCCCCTCTGCAGTGCTCCATATACACATATTCCCAGATCTAGAATTTTTTTCCTTTATGCTTTAAGAAATGTACTGAAAACTCATTCACACTAAGGTACATATAACTATTAACAAATTGGTGCATTATCTCTTTCAAGGAGTTTAGCGTATTACTAGGAAGCCAAGCCTTAAAATAAAGGGATGAAGTTCTAGCTGGGTAATTTTAAACATCATTAATGCTAGGTATATGGGATAATACTTTGGGGGTATCCAAGAACTTATTGTATCATGCCACTTGAGTAAATGTTTCCCATTAAGATTAATGTTTTAGACAATCTACCTTGGAAAGAAGAGCTCGAGTGATGGCTATCAACTGGGGATGGTCGAACAAATTGTGGTGTACGTATGACTGTCATGTAAAATATTGTTGTTCTATGGGAAGGGATGAGCAGAATGCTATTGGAAAAAAATGGGAATATCTTTCATGAACTCAAGAAAAGTGAAATGTACTATATACAAAATAGTAGCAATGTTTTGGGATGACCAACTATAATTGACTTTGTACAATGATTGACAGTACAGTGATTCATGACTACTCTGAAGAACTTATAATAAAAAATCCTATCTATACTCAGAGAAGAAACTGATTGTATTTGAATACAGATTGAATCATACTCTCTCTCTCTTTAACTATTTTCTTGGGAGTGTTTTTTTTTTTTAATTAGGATGAGAAATCTATGTTTTCCTTAATGACTTTTATGGAAATGTATTGCATAATTTCACATATGGTTTCTTAATGGTGGTGTGGGGTAGGGATAAGGAAGAGAATTTGGAACTCAAAAGTTTTAAAAGATGAAAAAAATTGTTTTAAACGTACCTGAGGAAAATATTAAATAAATAAATAAGATTAAAATAAAAAAGGAAAGAACTTGAATTGGAAGAGTTCATAAGTAGGAACAGGTCAGAAGATAAAAATGACAATGGTAAAGTATGCTAGTTAAGAACACAAGTAAAAAGTGATATACTGTTGTTGTAGGTCGGTAGTTAATCACCCAAATAAATGACACTATGAATGCACTAAAAATGCATTGACCAAATCTATCAAAAAGCATTTGAACACTTATAAAATGAATTATTGATGCTAGGTACTCTAGTGGTTAAGAGTCCATTAGTTGAATTAGAAGATAAGACAAATACAAATAGCTATCATACACAATATGATTCAATTAGAGTTATCTGTTGTTCAGTCATTTCAGTTGTGGCTAACTCTTGAAGTTTTCTTGGCTTAGATACTGGAGTGATTTGTCATTTCCTTCCTCAGTTTATTTTATAGATGAAGAAACTGAGGCAAATGGATTTAAGTGACTAGCCCAGGGTCACATAGCTATTGACAGTCCAGTGCCAGATTTGAATGCAGGAAGATGAATTTTCCTGATTTTTAGTCCAGTACCCTATCCTCTGGGCTACCTGGCTGCCCCACTAATTAAAGCATTAGAAAGTTAAAAGACAAAATGTTAAGTAAAGTCTGAGGTGAGATCAAGGAAGACTAACAAAAGCTTGGCAGTTCAGGATATTCAGCTTTCCTGGAATTTTATTCTAACCATTTCCCAGGTTTTCACTTTTGAAAGAAGAAACTAGGCAAGAGGGCTGCAAATTTGTTTCTGGCTTTTTCCTCTTCCTTCCCATCAAAAGGTTTTTTTTTTTTAAAACCAGCCTTTACAAAAGGAAAGTGCCCCAGACAAAGAACAGCTCTTAGAAATCTTGGCTTGGGTACTACAGATTTTTCTCAAACTTCAAAGATTCCCAGAAGCCTTTAATGGGTCTTTTCAGGAGTATCTCTGTCTTGCTCTTCTCCCAGGTGAAAGATAAAGTTAAGGCGATTATATGTCAGTTACACACCTAATCCAAAGTGATCCCTGCTCTATTTTTGTCTCTGGACAGACTTTATTTATTTTATTAAGGACAAATTCATTTCTGTGACATTTGAGGAGACTATAGAGTGCTTTCATATCCAGGGGGAAAAAGGAGTCCATTCAGCCAAGGAGATGCCCTTGGTTTGAGTCCTTGAGTTACAAGAGAAATTTGGGGAATTTTGTCAGAGGAGCTGATGACAAATTGCTGCTGCCTGCTATGATGATGGAACATCCCTCTCTCAAATCTATGGTGGCTAGTGCTGTAAGAACATATCCAGATGATGGAAACACTCAGGTTGTGCTTAATGAAAGGCTCAAGGTAATATAATAATCCTTTTCTTTGGGTGACCTTAATTCTGTCCATTGACTTCCAATTTAATTCAACCTGTTTTAAAGCAAGTCAAATAACCTATATTTCAGAACTGGAAGAAAACTTATATGGCTAGTTTGCCTTCTGCTGTCCTTGGTCCTTTTCCCTCCCCCCAAATTTACAGAAAAAAAAACATTCAAAGAAGTTGATCAGTTAAGCAATCAATAAGTATTTATTAAATGTTTATTATTTTCTAGGCCTGTGCCAAGGCCTGGGAAAAGGGACCTGAGGCAGGGAGTTCCATTAGAAGGCTCTTGAAATAATCCAGGCAAGAGGGAATGAGGGGTTGGACTAGGTTGGGGGCTCTGTAAGTAGAGAGAAGAGGATATACATGAGAATTGTTGTAAAGAAAGATTTTACAAAATTTGGCCACTGATTGGTGAGTAGTGAACCTGAGTTCTAATAGTAATAGTCAAATTAGGAAGAGGAAAGAGGTTAGAGGGAAAGATAAAGAGTTCTGTTTTAGAAATATTGAATTTGAGATGCCTATGAGATCTTCATTTCAAGATATTTAACAGAGTGCTAGATATATAGCACTAACATGCAGGAGACCAACAAAGTATAGATATAGAGATCCGGGAATTATTGGAGAATTGCTTTTTTCAGTAACGATATTTGGAATAGCCATAATAGAGATTAAGATATAGAATATATTAGGGATAAATAGGAGTGCCTTCTTTCAGTGAGAGCCCAGTTGAGATTGAATCATGTAATCTTTATGATCCTATGAACTAATTATTCTGACTTTAATAGCCAAAAACCTAACTAGGAATTCTGTTATCTGGGACAAGTTCAGTTGAGTTGAATAGGTGGCAGGGATATAGAGAAGGGAAAGAAGGGTATGTAGAAGCCCTGGGTAGGTGCAGTTTATCGGAGAAAGGAGGTTGTTTGTTCCCCAGATAACCTTGACTCAACCCCAGTGACTTAGTTGATACTATTTACAATTGCAAAGAAAATAGAGAGGGAAGGTGATAGTCAGAAGAAAGATGAGTCCTAGAAAAGGTGTTGTATTTCCAAGTGGTAAGTACTGTGTAGTAACTGATAGAGTTACTGATAGAGACTGATATTTTCACAGGGAGGTCACTTGCAATACTGGACATTCTGGGATTATTAACCAAATTTTTAGGGTTAAAGCATTTAAAATAAAAAGATGGGCATTTTTGGATGGTGAATAGTTTCATTGAAAGTTTAGCAAATATGATTGTAATCTAGCTCTGTTCTCCTGTTAATTAGTTATAGGATCAATAATTATCTAACAATGACTAAATATTCAAGCTTTTCTAAAAGTTAGTGTAATATAAACATATATATATATATATTTATCATTGTTATATACACATCTATGCATATACATACATATTTATATATATATGTACAAATAGCTATATTTTACAGCCATTATATTTTTCAATAATATACATATGCTTTAATGCATAATGATGTATAACAAAATACCTATCATCCAACTGCATATCATAATCTAAACAATATATGACCTTCAATAATTGCATCCACTTTTTTTTTGTGTGGATTGTTAAGTATCCTTTGAATAACTGTAATTCGTATAGATGAAGCCCAATAGAATACTGCATTTTGATGCAATTGAATATTCTTTGTACATTTTGTGCTCACAACAGAGAACCTTTATTGCCGTCATATTTTATCACAATATCACAATAGTAATGTCAGTCAATTAAACTAGAATTCAAAAGAATACCATGTGTGTTGCATATATCATTTATTTTGGGGTGAGCTTTATGAAACTGGATTTTCTTGTGAGTCACTAATACAAAAAAATCTCTTTTTAAAAAGTTTTTTTTTTTTTTTTTTTTTTCCTGCAGGAGGATGAGGGGGAAGTTTGTCTTGTCTTTTTTAAAGTTTGAAATTATGTTTTAAAATTTGAAGGAATACCAGTGATTGCTGAGTTCTTTGATGTAATAGGGACATTATTGAAATGTAGAAGTTGTCAAAGTTAAGATGACTCATTGAATCATATCAATGGAAATGTTTAAGATAGTATTATATGTGGAGCTCACTTTGGGAGCCTTTCAGGGCATGAAGAAAGTAGCTATTTTAGGCATTTTCCCTTCCCTTCCTATTGTTGAACTCTTGCTGAACAGTATTCTCAAATGTTACGCCAACATAATATTTGGGCAGGTATTTGAGTGAAAATGTTTAATAGTCTTTTGTAACTCTAAAACTGCTTAGTAGTTACAGTGGAATCTTCAGAGTATGTCACTATACATAGCATATTCAAAGACAGAGCTCATTATGTTTTCCCCCCAAAAAATTCTTCCTTTTTCCTAAAGTAAGGAAGCTAGGTGGTATACTGACAGATCCATGGGCCTGGACTCAGGAAGACCTGACTTCAAATACAACTTCAGATATCAGCTGACTCTAGGAAAGTCACTTAAGCTCTGGGTGTTTCAGTTTGCTCAACTGCAAAATAGGGATTTTAACAGTATATACCTCCTAAAGCTGTTCTGAGCATCAAATGAGATAATATTTGTAAAGCACAGTACTTTGCAGGTAGTAGGAAGTAGACAAATATCCCTTCCCTTCTCTTCCTAGAAAGGGAATAACCCTTTCTCCCCTGTTTACTAGGTTTATAACTTCAAGTCATTTTAAGCTGTCAGTATTTGATTCTAATTCAATAATGTAGCTCATATTAGTACTTTATCTTCATTCATACACTAATTTAGGCCTTCATCATCTCTCAACCTTGACTTCTGCAATAACCTTCTAATTGGTTTCCTTTGCTTTCAGTCTTTTCCCATTCCAATCCATCTTTTGGTATAGCTTTCAAATGTATGTTTCTTTTATTTTCAGTTTTTAACATTTTTATTTAGAGTTTTGAATTCTAAATTCTATTCCTCTTTTCTCTTATCTTTTTCCCCCTCCCTGAAATGGTAAGTAATCAGATATAGGTTATACATGTGCAATTATGTGAAAACATTGAAAACAATGATATATTAGTCATTTTGTACAAGGAAATTCAAATAAAAGGGAAAAAATGAAAGAAAGGGAAAAATAGCATGCTGCAATCTATATTAAATCAATATTAATTTTTTCTCTGGAGAAAATTGTATGTTTCATCATTAGTTCTCTTGGGTTAGATCATTGTATTGCTGAGAATAGCTAAATCATTCACAAATTCTGTTCACTTTATAATGCAACAGTTCATATACATCTTTCCAGGTTCTCCCTTGAAATTATCCTGCTTGTCATTTTTTACAACTCCTAAATATTCTATTAGAATCATATGTCACAGTTCATTTAGTCATTCCCAAATTGACAGGGAGTTTCTATAAATATTTTGGTATAAATAGGTCTTTTTCCTTTTTTGGGGATGTCTTTGGGATATAGACTTAGTGGTGGTATTGCTGGATCAAAGGATATACACAGTTTTATGGCCCTTTGGGCATAGTTCCAAATTGTTCTCCAGAATGGTTTGCTCAGTTCACAATTCCATCAACAGCATATTAATGTCCCAGTTTTTCCACATCCCCTCCACCATCCCAAAATTTCCTTATTTGTCATATTATCCACTCTAATAGGTGTGAGGTGGTAACTCAGTGTTGTTTTAATTTAAGCATTTCTTTGATAAAGAAAAAAATTTATTGAGTATTTTAAAAAATATGACTATAAATAGCTGTAATTTTTCTTATCTGAAAACTGACATTCATATCTTTTAACCATTATTCAATTGGGGAATGACTTGTATTTTTACAAATTTGACTCACTTCTCTATATATTTGAGAAATAGGTCTTTATTTGAGATATTTGTGGCAACTCCCGTGCCTGAGTTTTCTGCTTTCCTTATAATTTTAATTGCAATGGTTTTGTTTGTGCAAAACCTTTTTAATTATATATAATCAAAATCATCTATTTTACATTTTGTGATGCTTTCTATATCTTCTTTGATTCTAAGTTCTCATTCAGATAAAGTATTCCATGCTCCCTTAATTTGCTTATGGTATCATCCTTTATGTGTAAATCATGTGCCCATTTTGACCTTATTTTGGTATACAGTGTAAGATATTGGTCTATACCTAGTTTTTGCCATACTGTTTTCCAGTTTTTACAGATCAAATAATGAGTTTTTATTTCCAAAGCTTGGATCTTTGAGTTTGTCATGTACTAGATTACTATGGTCATTTACTATAATATAATTTGTACCTAACCTATTCCACTGATCTACAACTCTATTTCTTAGCCAATGCCAGATTGTTTTGATGATTACTACTTTATAATACAATTTGGGATCTGATAGAGCTAGACTACTTACTTTTACAATGTTTTACATTGATTCCGTTGAACTTTTGTTCTTCCAGATGAATTTTGTTATTTTTTTCTAGTCTTATAACATAGTTTTTGGTAGTTTGATTGGGATAGCATTGAACAAATAGATTAACTTAGATTGTCATTTTTATGATATTGGCTTAGCTTTCCCATGATTGATTAAGATTTTTCCAGGTGTTTAGATCTGACTTTATTTGTGTTGAAAAATGTTTTATAATTGTGTTCAAATAGTTCCTGAGTTTGTATTGGCAGATGGACTCCAAAGTATTTTATATTGTCTATAATTGTAATTATATTGTCTAAATTGTATAATTTTAAATGGAATTTCTCTTTCTTTTGCTGCTGCACTTTGTTGATAATATATAGAAATACTGATGACTTATGTGGACTTACTTTTTATCCTACAACTTGGCTATAATTGTTAATAATTTCAAGTAGTTTTTCAAGTCAACTCTCTAGGATTTTCTAGTATGACATCATATTATCTGCAAAGAGTAATAGTTTTTTTTTGTCTCATTGCCTATTCTAATTCCTTTAATTTCTTTTTCTTCTCTTATTACTATAGCTAAAATTTCTAGTACAATATTAAGTAACAGACATGATAGCAGGTCTCCTTGTTTTATCCCTTACTGTATTGGGGAGGCCTCTAGCTTCTCATTACAGATGATGTTTTTGGGTGGTTTTTAGGTAAGTATTACTTATCATTTTAGGGAAAGCTTCATTTCTATTCACTCTAGTGTTTTTAATGTGAATGCATGCTATATTTTGTCAAGAGTTTTTGTGTGTATCTGTTGAGAAAATCATATGATTTCTGGTGGACTTATTATTGATATGATCAATTATGCTGATAGTTTTCCTAATATTGAATCAGTTCTCTTTTCCTGGTCTAAATCCCACATGGTCATAGTATAGGGTATATTGCAGTTAGTATTTTATTTAAAATATTTGCATTAATATTCATTAATTGATCTATACTTTTCTTTCTCTGTTTTGGTTTTTACTGGTTTAGATATCAGTACCATATTTTTGTCATAAAAGGAATTTGGTAAGATTTTTTCCTCCATTTTTCCAAATGATTTATACAGTAGTGCAATTGATTATTCTTTAAATGTTTGATAGATTTTGCTTGTGAATCCATTTGGTCCTGGGGAATTTTTTCTTATAGAGTTCATTGATAATTTGTTCAATTTATTTTATTAAGTATGAATTAAGTAAGTGTTTTATGTTTCTGTTAATCTATAATTCTTCTGTTAATATATAATATATTTTAGATATGTATCCATTTAATTTAGATAGTCAAATTTATTGGCATGCAAATGGGCAAAATATTTCCTAATAAATACATTAATTTCCTGTTCAAAGAGAGTAAATTCACCCTTTCCTTTTTGAAACTAATAATTTGGTTTTCTTCTTTCATTTAAAAAAATCAAATTAACTAATTGTTTTTCTCCATAAAAATAACTTCTACTTTTGTTAATTAGTTCAATGGTTGCCTTACTTTCAATTTTATTAATCTTTTTTTTTTTTTTTTTTTTTTTTTTTTTGATTTCCAGGATTTTGAGTTTGGTGTTTAATTGGGGATTTTTAATTGTTCTTCCTCTCTTTCTTTTAGTTGCACACCCAATACATTGTTCTGCTTTTTCTCTATTTTATTGACGTAAGCAAGTAGAGATATAAAATTCCCCATAAGTATATAGATTGCAACTTTGGTTGCAATCTATAAATTTTGTATGTTGTCTCATCATTTTCTTTCATGAAATCATTGTTTCTATGATTGTTCTTTGACCCATTTGTTTTTTAGGATTAGATTAATTTCCAACTTATTTTTAATTTCTCTCCCCATTGCCCATTCTTCAATGTAATTTTTATTGCATTGTGATCTGAAATGGATACATTTGGTATTTCTGTTTTTCTGGATATAGTTCTGCATTCAACTTTCTTCAGATATCTAACACAGCTAGCTTTTCCAGAATTTCATTCACTTCCCTAAACGTCTTTCTTATTTATTATTAATTTTATTTATGGGAAAACTGAAGTCTTTCACTAGGAGGGCTATTTCCTCTTGTAATCTAGTCATAGACACTGGTTGTGTGATCTTTTGCAAGTTACTTGACTTCTGTTTTCCTGTTTCTTCAATATTACAACAGGACTGTTTCAAGGATAAAAGACAATAATAATTGTAAAGTTCTTTGTAAATTTTTGAGAGAAATGATTATATCTCTTTTATGCTAATAACAATTGTTAATTGAGATTAAGATTTTCCCTTTTATATTTCCTCATTCAGAAATCAATTCCTTCTAGGATATTTAGACGTCTTCTGCAGAACATTCCTGATGTATGAGATTGCCCAAATCCTTGGGATACATTTCAATCTCAGGTGGGACTCTACCCAAGTAGCAGATTTTACAAATAGAATCTAGTCTAAGTAAGATCTTGCATTTAGGAAATAATCCCTTGTCTGTCATTGAAACTTTCCATTAGAATTGAGGGTGACCTAGCTTATGAAAAGGAAAACCAGCTAGTGAGATACGGGTAGATAGGAATTCTTTTACTCAGATTGATGGAAGCAGCTGAGTCTCATGATCAGGTCAGTTCTCTGAAGAAGGAGCTTAAATCTTTTGCTTACCTCTTCATTAATATATGGAAACCTCATTAATTGTTAACTAATTAGAATTGATTTCCATTTGTTGAGAACACTACTCTTCTAAGAGCATTTAAGCATTGAGAGGCCTCCATGATTTGTCTTTGGTTTAAGGAAGAAAACCAAATCATCATTTTTAAAATTAATTCTTTGCTACAATTAATCATTTATCACAGTTAATAAAATGATTAGTTACTCACAAACTAAGTTTCTCAAATTTTTCACACATCACACCTTGAAGAGATATATAAATCCTATTATTCATAGAAACTGGTCAGCTTACTGTCCCCTGTAGATGTTCCCTCGAGCTCCCAGGTCCATAATGTTTCATAACCTGATTCTTTCTTGTTTGTGAACTTGGGGTTATTTTTAATTTTTCCCTTTTTTTGCACCTATCATATCTAACCATTTAGTAATTCTTGTTGATTTCACCTCTACAATATCTCTCATATCTTTTTAAAATTTTTTTCTAAGTTGTTGTTTGGTCATTTCTGAGTGTGACTCCATTGAGTGTTTTCTTGACAAAGATAATGGAGTTACTTGTCATTTCCTTCTCTAATTCATTTTACATATGAAGGAACAGAGGCAAACAAGTTTAAGTGATTTGCTCAGGTTTACACAACTAATAAGAGTCTGAGGCCATGACTTCAGGCTCAGCACTCTATCCACTGCACTACCTAGTTGCCCCTATCAGCAGCCTAATATCTTCTCATTATCAACTTACTATCCTATCATAATAGTCTCCTAAGGTTCTCTTCCCATTGCGCTTTGCCATAATAGCAGTATCAGGATAATCTTTCTTGTGAATAGCTTAAGTCATGTTTCTCTTGTGCTCAAAAATCTTTGAGGTCCCTATTGTTTTGAGAACAAAATTTAGCCATCTTTGCTTGGCATTTAAAGCCCTTCACAGTCTGGCACCAGTCTACTTTATCAGTCTTATCCCTTCCATATTTCTATATTTATATCCATATCTATATCTCCATATACAAATGCATATACTTTTTTTCTTCAGACAATGCAATTACACATTATACTCTGATGTTGAGTACTTTCTTACCTTCATGACTATTTAAACTTTTTTCTGTGCCTGGAATAATTTTGTTTTCCTTCTAAACTTATTGAATTCCCAATTATTCTTTTTAAAAATATTTATTTTAAACTAAATAATAAATGCAAAAAATGAAATAGAAAAAGGAAAATTTTTAAAATTGTCATGTTTCCAGAAGAATATCAGAATTCAATATAAGTAATAATAAATTTCCATTTTAAGCATTTATAATAATAGAAGAAATTTTGTTCATGAATTTCCATCTTTTCTATGCTTCATTTCAATTTATTATTTAATATATAATATAATAATTATATAATTTAATTTATTATTTAGTTCTCTTCTATTTTAGTTGTATTCCTTAATTGGGCCTGGTGTTTCTTATCAGCTGAGATTCCCTCAGTCTTCCCAGATGCAGAACCCTGACTCTTTGCAGGTGTAAGTTCTTGTGTTTCAGTCTGAGGCTCTCTTGGAATCTAGCTACTTCCAAGGTTCCCTACTTGCTGTTTTTTTCAGAAGTATCCTACAGGTGTTTATTCTTCATACTGGTTAAAGCTTGGTCTTGGGATCTTTCTTCAGGTCTTCTCAGGTTAACCCAGTATGATCCCTCTTCTTTCTCAACCATTTGTTGTTTTTCACTGGTCTATGTTCACTCTGAGATGCAATTTTATTTTGTTTGTGAAAGAAATATGGAAAGTTTGGAATTTTCTGACCTACTCTGTCATCTTCCTAGAATCCTTTCATCCTAATTATTTTTTAATTTTCTTCAAATTCAAATAACATCTTCACAATGCCTGTCTTTATCACTTTGGTGAAATGCCTTCCTTCAGGGACTTTACAAAGTATGTGTACATATATATATGCATGCATATATGTAAATTATACATATGTACATGTATATACATGCATGAACACACATATACACAATTTTTTTCTATTTCTCAAATATGTTTGATAATGTTGATTATTATGATTATCAGTATTTCTGTTTTGTCTTCTTATTAGATCCTAAGTTTTATGAAGTCAAAAATCTTTGTGTTATATAAGTTTTGGAATCCCTAACATGAAGTTTAGTGCTCCATCTACATTACTTAAGAGGGACTTTGTTTAATTAATTAATGTATCCATTATGCTTTATAGGGAAAAATTGATATAAATCTTCCTTCAGATTTCCAGGTTAAATATTTCTGAAATCAGATGAATGATGCTGCAACTTCATAAAGTCTACTATTTACATTCACTAAATTGATGTCAGCAGGGGGCAGTCAACTACTAAATTTCATGACCATCTTTTTCTGTTTTTTTTTTTTTTTAAATTTTCCCTTAAAGTTTTCCAAATTGTGATTTACAAAATAGCTTCCATATGTCAGTCATGGTGTTGTTAGCAGAGATAGATTTTGATAAGGATTGAGGGACCTCATTAAAAAAAGATACTAAAACACTTTGATAAACAAAGGACTGCCTTAATGGTGAATGACATTTATCATCACTTGTATTGGTATTTTCTAGGAAATGACCGAAAAACCATTTTCTTAGTGGTTTAAATGTTGGAAATTTTCCATCTTGACAATGTATATTAGGAAAAATTTATATAAATAGGGGAATACTGGAAGAATTATGCTATATTTGTATAACAGAATGTTACTATGCTTTAAGAAAGGGCAAATATAAGGAATTCAGAGGAACATGAGAAGAAATGAACTAATGGAGTATATTTCAGAATAACTATGAACTAATGTAGAATGAAGAATATAGAACTAGAAAAAGTCTACACAGTTTTAAAATTCTAACAATACTGAAACAAAGCTGAACATAGTAATTGTAAAAAACTAATCTTTATTCTAGGAAAGAATGAAGGAAATATTTTTTCCTTTCCATAGAGAGGTGGGAGAAATCACGATATTAAATGGTGTACATCTTTGGATGTTGTAGTTAGGACAATTGCTCTGTTTTTTTTTTTTTTTTTTTTTTTTTTTTTGGTAATTTTTTTTGGTACAAGGGAAAACTCGCCATATGTGGGGATTATATCTGGAAATGGCAATGATATAAACTTCAAATAGCATCAGTGAAACTTTTTTTTCCCCAGAAAATATGCATGGACAAAATATAACTGAGATTAGGGATGTTTCTTTCCTGGTTAAGTCCTTTGGAAGTTATAAATCCTAGGAAACTTGCCTCCTTGTTGGAGGTCTCTATTCAAGCCTGGTTAATGAACAGTTCTAAAAAAGAGAGATAAAAGCTCAATAAGTCACTAAATCTTATACTTTTGTCTGTGGTGGAATATATGAATCATATATATATATATATATATATATATATATATATATATATATATATACCAGAGACCCCAAAGAAAGGTCGCTGTATCTAGACTGTTGCAACTAGGTTTTTTTAGTAAATGTTCCCTGAATTTTATGCTATAGTGTAGTCATAGGGAAGAAATACTATAGTTAATGAGGCAGCAGGAATAATATTGAGGAGAATGACAATGAAAATAAACATATTTAGGTAGTGCCTGAAGGTTTGTAAGTGCTTTTCATATTTTATCTCACTTTATCCTCACAGTTACTCTGGATGTTAGATGCTGTTAATATTTTTATTTTACAGATGAGATAAGGAAACTGAAACAGGAAGTCATTAAATGACTTGACCAGGGTCACATAGCTAATAAATATCTGAGGCAAGATTTGAACTTAAGTATTCCTGACTCCAAACTCAGGGGGGAAAGAAGAGGTATAAAAAGGAAAGAAAAAGTGGAAGAATAAAGAAAACAGAATTTGGTAGGAGATAATTTGGAACATTTCATAACATATATTTCCTGATATCTTTCTTGAGAGAAAGGTAAAATTCAACATTTTCTTGAAGACCTATATCCTAATAGTTTTGTGCCTGAGGCAAGTACCATAAATCATGCCCATGAATGAAGAAATGTTCCCAGATGAGTTGGGATTGGAATGGGAGGAGACAGAGACCCAGGAATAGTGTGAGACGATTCTCACTGGCAGAGGTACAGATGAGCCTTTGCCTAGAAGCTCCCCATTTTCGATTAATTTTTTTGCTAACTAGGTGCTAAATTCCATTGCTTTTTTGCTTCTAAAAGACTTCAACTACTCTCACTGACCTTTAAATTTCATGCCCTGGGGAAAGGCCCCAGCTGTCTTACTCTTTAGTTCTGATGAACATATGTACATTGAAAGGAAAGATGCTAAGCCCTAGGTTTTAAGAAAAGAGCTGGGAATCCCTTGTTTGTATAATCTAACATAGTTTAGGGAATATTGCAGCTAAGTGAGGCAAAGTGTAGACTATTGGGCCTCAAAAACCCAAGTTCAAATCTGGTTTTAGATGCTTACCAGTCGAGCAAATGACTTAATCTCTGTCTGCTTCAGTTTCCTTAACTATAAAATTGAAATAATCTCATGAGATTTTTGTAAGGATCAAATGGGATAATATTTTAAAAGGATTTAGTGCAGTTCTTGGCACAGAGTAGAGTAGATGCCTAATAAATGTTTATTCCCTTCTCTGTATGTCATTTGAATTTAGATTAGGTTCTATGTAGTGACACAAAATCTAATTAATGTCTTGTCAATTTAGATGTGATTTGATTTTTATTATTTGGTAAGTAGCATGAAGGGTCTTCAACTTCCTAAATTTCCTAGCTCCTAAAATTGTTTAACATTCTTTTCTACCTTAAGTCTGACTTGTTTTGGATAACTTTGGTGCTTTTGGTCTTGTTCTTCAGCATCTGTGAAATATGATTAATGACTGCATACTGTTTAAGTGACTTGCCCAAGATTGCATAGCTAGTGTGTAACAGAGGCAGGACCAGAATTCAGATCTTCTGGGCTTCTAGACTGCTTGTAGAGTGAAGGATAAGAACACCAACATAATCTCTGGGTAGTTCTAGATTTTACACAGGTTTCTATAAAAACTTAGAAATTTGAGCTGGCCTAAGAGAAGGCAATAAGCATTAATATAGATTCTGCTATATATTAGACAAAGTGCTAAGTGCTTTACCAATATTATCTCATTTGGTCCTTATAACAAACCTGAGAGTTTGGTGAGATTATTATCCTCATTTGCTGTCAAAGTAACTGAGGTATCTCAACTTGGATTTGAATACAGATCTTCCTGTTTCCAGGCCCAGCAATCTATCCAATATGCATCCTGTGTATATTATAGCTGAACTCTCAGAGTAAATCCCTGGTTACAAGGATCAGTGAATAAAAGTTGCACATGTTCTTTAATTTTAAAGCACTGAACTTGCTGTGTCTTGAAATATTCAAAAATCCTATGAGGAAAGGAGAATATATTTGTTCCACGTTGGTCTAGAAGGCAGTACTAGGACCAATAAGTAGAGGTCAGAGGAAGAGAGATTTTAAGTTCATTCTAAGAAATGTATTCTGAACAACCATTCAACAATGAAATTAGGAGAGGCTAGTGGTGTATGAACAGAAAGGAAGATCAGGGCTCAAAGACTCTACTAGGTTAACTTTTCTTGATTTAGCCATGGGCTAAGCATCTTTTTGAGATGATTGGGCCAGCATGAGATGCTCTATTTTGCTCTGCCTATTACCTTCAAAATGAGTGTTCTTGATCCCAAGAGTCCTGCCCATACAAGAAAGTAAGGCTAAATTGGAGCAAGTTCCTCACCATTACTGGAAAAGCACTTTAAAGGGCTTGCTCTGCATGAGGCTGGTCAATAGTTATTTTGCCTTCTACAGCAGACAATATAGAGTGGATGGGTCTAAGAACTTTCTCAGCAACAAAATAAGGCAGACCAGGTAGTGTTTCTTTGACTTTTTCTAAAGAAATAGTTTAATCATTGTACGTATATATATTTTTAAGAAAATGTCTTAGGTGAGACAAATCATTTGGTAAACATTACACATATCATCTCACCAATTAATTTACTATTGACTGAAGATAATTAAATAATTTAGAATATAAATTCCTTATTAGCAGAGATTGTTTCATTCTTTGTACTTGTATCCTTGGTACCTAGCACTGTCCCAGCTACATAGTAGAAGCTTAACACATATTTACTGATTAGTTTATTGGTTAATGAGATAAACATGTTGAGTAGCTAAAAAAGGCTGAACTTGAAGCTAGCATGGTCTGAGTTTAAGTGCTTTTTCTAATACATCACATAGGCATATGACCTTGGGAAAGGAAACAAACTCTCAGCCCCTCTGGCAACTTTCTAAAACCATAAGATACAGAAAAGTTGTGAATCTGAATAGTTAGAAGGAATTTCCCCTACACTGATGAAATTAAAGGCTTGAATCTAAATCATGTTCTACCTTGCCCCATTAACAGATGTAATAATGTGTGAGATATTATCCAGTAATAACAAGACAATAGTCAAGAATTATGTCAGAAGTATAGTCAGAATTGTGTTCAGTTTTAAGCACCATAGTTTGAGTACTTTGAGTCAGTTGCTAAGTCTCTGGCAGGTCCCCTAGATAAAAGCTATACATATGCTTCCCCTAAATTCATAGTAGCAGTCAACCAGAGGATATAATAACTCAAATCAAAGTCACTTAATGAATTGGCGTAGTGAGAAAAGTAGCAATAAAACATACTTTTCAAAACATGTTTCTCCCATCAATCCAGGGCATATTATCATCCTAATAAACACAATAGATAACATGAGTGGAAAGAGTGGACAAACATAGGGAACACATGGAATCATACATGTCAGAAATATACTTGGCCAAGGAATCAGGGGCAACTAATTCCTTTCATGCTGATATGGGACCTCTGATGTCTTCTAGTGATGATATTACTCTCACTGAGTTTGCTCCCCTTTGGTCTTGAGGTATAGTCTCTACCAGATTTTGCTCAATAGATGCTCTTTTCTCAAGCTTCTACTTCAGTTAAGATCCAGTCTTTTTCTTCTTCATGGTAAGAGTTGATGCTTCCATGATCTTTTAGAAAAAAGACAATCCTCAGGCTCTTCCATCTTGGTCCCCAGAACCTTCTTTATTGAAGCCACTTATACCACAATAGTTTAGAAATGGTGTGATCCGCGTCAGGGGACACTGGGAAAAAATCGCCTTCTCAAAATATTAATTAGGCCCTATAGGGGTTGATCTTCATTGGTAGATGGTCATCTGATTTTCACTTGAAGCCTCCCAATAAAGAAGAACTCACTGGTGCATATACCAATTACTTTCCATTTTTAATAATTCTAGTTTTAGGAATTCCATTTGCCTATTGATCTGGGTCTTACTCTAAAGTTATATAGGATATGCCTGCTCTTTCTTCTGTTTTTAATTTTTTATTTTCAAAACATATGTGTGGAAAAATCTTCAATATTAGCTCTTGCAAAACCCTGCATTCCAATTTTATCCTCTTCCCCCATACACTTCCCTCAATGGCAACTAGTCCAATATATGTTAAACACGGTAGAAATATATGTTAAATCCAATATATTCATATATAGTTATACAATTATCATGCCACATAAGAAAAATTAAGAAGCAAAATAAAATGGAAGCAAACAACAACAAAAGAGTGAAAATGCTATTGTGAACCATACCCGGTTCCCACAGGCCTCTCTCTGGGTGTAAATGGCTCTCTTCATCACTGAATATTTGGAAGTGGTTTGAATCATCTCATTGTTGAAGAGAGCCACATGTCTCAGAATTGATCATTGTATACTCTTGTTGCCATGTATAGTGATCTCCTGGTTCTGCTCATTTCACTTTTGCTCTTTCTTCTAAATGATAATTCTTCTTTATTTCAAGAGCTCAACCATATCTCTCTTCTTAATTAATTCTCCATATTAAGAACTTCCAGTTCTCTAAACTGTTCAACACATGTCATAGCTCCTGGACACTTTTTCATCCTGATTACAATACTCAAGTTGTTCTCTAGTTTATCAAAATCTCTTTTAAAATGGGACATTCACAATTGAACAAAAAAGCAAAAATTAATTCAATCAAGTTTTTCTGTATAATGGTACTGACACATAGTAAGTGTCTAATAGATGCTTGTTTAATGAGTGATTGTTTAAATTTGCTCCACATGCAAAAATTTCCACATTAGAATGACCTTGATCTGTGGTCAAGTATACTTCTCTTGAATAGTTATAATTCTCTTGGATATTATTTAGAACAACAAAAGGTTGCCAAGTCCTAAAATCTCTAAATTATTTTTTTGTGTAGTTGTTATTTAGCTTCATGCTTCCTCATTCTAAACCATTTCATGGTGCATGCTTATTTTAAAAATTAACATAAATTAAAATAAATCTTATTTTGAGAATGATAATGCTTTCTTGTATTTTTTATAATGCTTTAGTTTTTAATGTACTCTTGTATTCTTGCATTAGCATTGAGAGCTTTGCAATAGTTTCCCTGAGGTGCTGCAGATCTGAGTGTGTAAATTGTTGACCCTGACCAGCTGTCTACCCAGACTGGTAAAATCTATAGAGCATCAGCATGAAAGAGGAGATGAAATGGAAGTAGGAGACTGAGGAAGGAATCTTAGATAATGGAGATGGAAAAGATTGAACATTAAAATTTCTCCTTGGGTCAGTGCAGTGCACCTGGTATAATTACAATCAAATTACAGTTTCCATCACATTGAAATGAACAGAATTTTTCAGTTTTTCAGGATTTTGAAGAAGCTCTGCATTCTCTAAATAGGAGTCTGAATCTACTTTGTTTTTACCTTCTAGGTTTTGCTGTGTAGCCTCTGTCTGAGTTAGAAAAGACCTCTATCATTTTTTGTCTTCCTTGGTCATAGCTGTTATCACCCTATAATAGTGACCTTGGGAGTTAGTGATCATTTGGGAATGGAATTGGGGGGGAAATGAGGCATGAGTTTGTCATCCTGAAAGCAGTAGGAAGTCGGGCAGTATTTCTGGTTTTCTTCAACCTAGTTTAAAAAACAGATTAAAAAAAATGACTTAAAGTTGCTACCCTAAAGAATGAGTGAAGGTTCTGGTATGGCCCAGAACTTTTAGGATATTATCATTTGAAGATAGAAGTAGCATAGGTTTTCTGTGTTCCAGGAGAGTTTTTCTGGAAATAATTTTTAATTTTCAGGAGACAGAATTTGACCTGCATTTCTATTACAATCTAAAAAGCTGAGTCATTCTATCAATAAATAAACATTAATTAAACATCTACTATGTGCCAGAAAATGTGTTAAGCCCTGAGAATTTTTTTTTTAAAAGGAAAAGATAGTTCCTGCCATCAAGGAGTTTGAAATCTAATGGAGGAAAAGAACAAAAATGGTAGTAGGGGATCTGGTGTGTGTGTGTGTGAGTGTGGGTTATGGTGGAGAATTCAGATCACAAAAAGCTAAAACAATTATAACAACAAACTATTTTATAATAATGATAAAAATATTCATTAATAGGTAATGTAAGCTTCATTATTCTTTAAAGGAGAAGAGATAGCTTTCATATGATTAGAAGTAAAAAATTACTTTGGAACAAGCTTAGACACTAGGTTGGACTCTCAGATTTGTGACCTAAAAGAAATCAGGCATTGGAGTGGCATTATACAGATTGGCAAGCAGCCTCAGGATTAGGATAGCCTGCTTTTAAGGAATGCTGATTGTGTGACCCTAGGTAATGTCTTTACCTTAGGCAAGTCTGTAAGACTGTCAATTGCAGAAGTTACAAATTTGTATTGATAAGGATTGTTTGCACAGAGGGAGTTGTCTAGGGTCATGAAATCATAGGTCCTAATTAAAAAAAAATAAAGTGAGAAAGAAGGCATCAGTTCAAAAAGAATTATAATATTGTTCAGGATTCAGATAAGATCTATCAGTTTTATTTCCTCTACCTCTCTGTGCCATTTTTGGGATCCTTGATGTTCTAGTCCAAAAAAAGCATTTCCACTGTGATAAGGCACAGTAATTCTCTAGTTAATTGAATAGTGGTAATGCTTTCAAATTCAATGAATAGAACAACAGAAATATGGTGATCAGTGTTTAATCAATTAATAGGCATTTAAAAACATTTTTTCCCAATTGCATATAAAAATAATTTGTAAAGTTTATTTTTTAAATATTTTTGATTTCCAAATTCTCTACCTTCCTCTTTCCCTCTATACCCTCCTTCCTGAGAAGGTAACCAATTTGAAATAGATTATGCATGTTCAATTATGGAAAATATATTTCCATATTACTTATGTTGTGCAAGAAAACATCAGCAAAAAAGTCCCCACAAAAATAAATAAGGTAAAAAAATAGTGTGCTTCCATCTACATTCAGAATTCATTAGTTTTTTTCTCTAGAGTAGATAGCATTTTTTATCAGCAGTCTTTTGATATTGTCTTGGATCATTGTATTGCTGAAAATAGCTAAATCATTCATAGTTGATCAGTATGCAATTTTCTGTTACTGTGTACAATATTCTCCTGGTTCTGCGAACTTCATTTTGTAGCAGTTCACATAAGTTTTCCCAGGTTTTTCTGAAATCATCCTTCTCATTATTTTTTATAGCACAATAGTATTCCACTACAATCACATATCACAATAAATTCAGCTATTCCTCAATTGATGAACATCCGCTAAATTTCCAATTATTTGCTACCATAAAAAGAATCCCTATAAATATTTTTATACAAATAGCACATTTCTGAGGGTAATAGATAATAATTAGTAGTTGAGCTTTAATTCAATTTAATGAACATTTATTAAGGGTCTTATAGCGCAAATACTAAGTACTGGGAATATAAAGAAGAAATAAGACATAAGCAATAACCTTGAAAAAATAACTATAGGGGAAGGTAAATTATACAAGTCATAAACAAGAACAATTTCAGTTACAATGTGACAACAACTTGGAAGAGGTCCAAGCCACGTAGTGGGCGATTTAAGAAGTAGCATATTACTTTTAGTTGGGGAGATCAGGAAAGGCTGGATAAAAGAGGGCAATGAGCAAACATTCATTAAATACCTATTATATGCCATTTGGGGCTACAAAAAAAGCCTAAATTAGATCCCAAGGAGCTTGCAATCTAGTGAGGGAGACAATGTACAAACAATGAAAAAAACACATTATAAAAGATGAGGGAACCTTTACTGAAAAGAGACACCGAGCTATGCTGCCAAGATGCAATTCTGCCTGAGAAAGAACTAGCACACTCCTGGGTAGGGCAGTTTTGGGCTGTGGGCGCTTATCAGAAAACTGAGGTCTTGGTTCTTATTCCAGGCCAGAGGGGAGAGAGAATTAGAAGTTTCTCAGGAAGCAAGAGCATTTCCAGCAGAGTGTGCAGGGGGTCTGGAGTACAAAATTTGGGACTAGGACAAAATTTAAAACAATAACAATAGGAAGGATTTCAGGTCAGAGACACCTTTCTCCACCTCAGGACTAGAGGTGATTATATTAACAAGCTTCTATAAATTAAAAAAAAAAGAGCAGGCAAAGGAGAAAGAACACAACTATGTAGTTTCTATGGGAATGGAGAAGACTGGGATTTGTCTTTAGAAGTGTATATGGAAGAAAAAAAGCCTTTCCTATCCCAAAGAGTAATGTCAAATGGTGGCTTGCCCTAAAAGAATTCATAGAAGAACTTAATAAAGACTTTAAAAATCAAATAAGAGGGAAAAGTAGATGGTACAGTGGACAGAACACTGATCCTGAAGTCAGGAGAACCTGAGTTCAAATCTAATCTCAGACACCTCAATTATCTCTCCAAAACCAAAAACAAAAAAAAAAAAAAAAAAAAAAAAAAAAAAAAAAAAAAAAAAAAAAAACCAGGAAAAAAATCAAAGAAGAGAGGTTGAGGAAAAATTAAAAAAAATAAGAATAATGCAAGAAAAACTCAAAGATTATGAAAAGAAAGTGAATTAACTGGAAAAGAAGATTCAGAATCTTAAAGAAGAAAATGACTCCTTGAAAATTAGAATTGGACAAGGGGAAACCAGCAAAGTTATGAGACCAAGAAATAATAAAACAAAATATAAAAAATGAAAAACTAGAAGGAATGTGAAATATTTCCTAAGAAAAATAACTGATCTGGAGAGTAGATCAAGAAGAGAGATATATTAATAATAAAACTACTTGAAAGCTATGACAAAAAAGCATCTCATTACAATAATACAAGAAATAAAGTTGTCCTGAAGTGTTAGAATAAGAGGAGAAAATAGAAATAGAAAAAAATCCACCAATTATCACTTGAAAGAGATCCTAGGAGGAACACCCCAAGGTTAAGGAGACTATATTACAAAGAGCAACAATCATAAAAAAACAATTCAAATATGGTGGAATCACAATTGAAATTACAGAAGTAATTCCAAGTTGTAGTGACCACACTAAAAGACTACAGGTCTGCAAAATTGTATCTCAAAAAAGCAAAAGAACTGAGATTATGGCTGGAAATATCAAATTAGCAGTGTTAAGCATAATTCTGAATAAAAAAAGATATTCAGTGAATTGCCACTTTCAGGATTTTGTTGAAAAAAACTAAACTTAATAGAAAATTTGACATATCAGATCCAAAAAAATATAAAGTAAACATTAAAGACTACAAAGGACTCAATAAGACCAAACTATTTACATTTTATATGTGGAAATATAAACCATTTGTCTAAGATTATCATTAATAATTGCACCATTTAAAAGAAATATTGGGATGGAGCTGTGTAATGTAATTCTAAATAGCAAAACTGTGTAGGAAAAGTTAAAAAGAGTAATTATCTCATACAACTGAGATGTGGGAGTAAGAACTGATACAGAGAAATTAGATGGGCTGTTGGTTTTGAAACCTGATTCTCTCATTGGGAATGGGTTAAAAAGGGAACAATACACATGTCTAGAAGGATATAAAAGTCCTCTAAATTCAGAAAGAAATGAGTGCAAGAGGATAAGAAGGGAGAAGATAGGTGGGGATTTTTTTTAGAGGGAACCCTATCCTACTCACATCAGACCCATGTTAAAGAGATAACAACATATACATTTATAAAAGTATTTTGAGTTTATAAAGAAATAAAAGGGTGAGAGAATAGTATAAGAGGGGGCATAGAAGAGTATGTAGAGTAACAAGAATGGGATAAAGAGGGAACAACATCTATATTTGGAAGGTTATAAAAGTCTTCTGAATTCAGATAGAAATAAAAGATCAGGTGCATAAGGAAGGGAGAGAGGATAAAGGAGGGATGGTAAGTCAAGCAACAGAAGTAGAAGGTAGCAGGTTCATGTAAAGTAGAAGAGTCAGGAGAGATAGAAATAGGATGAGGGGTAGAAGCAAAGCAGAGAATGAAGAGGAATAGGAATAGGGTGAAAAAAGATAGTGAGGAAAATAGGAAGGAAGAAAAAGCAAAATAAAGCTTAGAATGTAATTCTAATTCACCCATAAAATGGAAACATATAGTAGATGAAAAGTTTGAACTTAACAATGTTGCTTTCAGGAAATGTTGCAAAAATGAGAATACATGCAAACACATAAAATAAAAATGAGTTGAATTTATTATGTAAAAAGCAGAAGTAATAATCATATCAGCAAAGTTAAAGCTGGTTAATAGCATATATGAAAGATTCTGAGTATATGAAACCTGAATTTAATCTTGAACATATTTAAAATACACAGGTGAAGCTATAGGATCAATTTTTATCTCTGTAACTGAAATGCAAACTTCCTGAAGAGATTTTTAAAAACATACTATAAATTTAATGTACACTGAGGTGGGGTTGAAAAAGGAGGGGAAAAGAGGAGAAGGGGGAGAAAGAGAGGAGAGGGGGGAGGGAAAGACAAAGAGACAGAGAGATACAGAAAGAGAAAGATACAGATTGAGATACAGAGAGAAACATTAGAGACAGAGTTTAGGAGGGAGAGAATATTTCTTCATCCAATGTCGAACAGAAAAAGATTTGTCAGACTATATTATGGATTTATTATGTAATCCTGACTGTAATATATATATATATATATATATATGCCAGGATTACATAATATATATATATTCTAATTATATATATATATATATATTTTTTTTTTCAAATGTGTTCTTATATGTGTTTTCTTCTGTGAGAATTTTTTTTTTCTTCTGAGAGAACTCAGTGGAAGGGTTTTTGGTTTTTTTGGAAGGGATGGATGTTATCCCATTATTTTTAAATAATATATATGCAACATATATATTATAAACTGTATAATTATATGATCCTTTTTGAGAATAAAGGATGAATAACAACAAGAACTATAAGAACTTTTTTGCCTTAAAGTTTTCTGTAATCATTCTTAGTGCAATTTACTTCAAAACTCCAAATATTAATGACTTCCATGTGTTCTAAGTAATTCTGATAATTAATTATTAATTTTCAGAGGGGTGGGATTAGTTCAATTTAATTTATTACAATACAATATAATTAATTAATTATTATTAGTATTATTACAAGAAGGCAGCTATTTGAGCATGGTACTTCTTATATTTATATGACAGTCTATAACTAGTTTTTTGGTTGTCTCATTGGAAAGACAAAGGGTTAAAACAAGTTCTTTGCTATTATGTGATCTTTTCTGGGAATGGGAATGTAGATTTGAGAAGGTAAGGTAGGAAAGTTTATACTCCCACTATATACTGCATGTATATGAATAGGGTTTCTAGTTCTCAAGGCTGTTCCACCTTTCACAGTCACACAGCTAATAAAATGTTATTGGCATGTGTCTCATTAGAAAGTTGTCCTTTCTTCTTCCTTCTATTGAGTGCCCAGCTCCATTCGATTTGGCAAAACAGCTGTGTTAGATTTTAATTCTGTTATTTAGTTATTTTAATTCTCTTATTTAGTTGATCCATTAAGGTAGAAGTCAATGGATATAAAAAGATCTAATTTAAGGTCACAATCTTAGAATTTTAAAATCTAAAAGAGGTAGAATAAGGCTAGGCCATTTTCATGCAAAATATTTATATTAATAATACTAATGGGTTTTGATTGCTGTTTTTAGGAGACAGCTAAACAACAAAACTTTGACTTAGTATGCTTAAATTATTTCTTTTAAAATAATACAATCAATTTAATATTGAATGAATTTAATGCAACTAACTGAATTTGCTTTATAACAATTTATATCTTAAAATTAGTAATTTGATACATGAGCCATCATAACTCTCCAGTCACACCTTCTGAGTCTTTATTAGAATTCTTTGTATATTCATTTGCATTTATTTTTAATCTTACATTGTCACAATTAGTGTGTAATTTCTTTCTGCTGTTCAGCTTTTTTTCTCTTTAGATTATATCATAAAAACCTTTCCAGATTTCTTTATGGTTCTAATACTTGATCTTAATTGCATTATAGTATTTCATTATACTAATGTACTACAATTTATATAAACATTCCCTTATTGTTGAATATTCAAGTTCCTTTCAGTATTAATTATAAATTGTGCTATATAAATCTAAGAACACAATGTTCAATTTTTTTATCCTTTTTTTTTTGAAACATCATTCTTAGGAAAAATTCCCCCAACAGAATCATTGGATCAAAAGGTACAAACTATTTCATTTTGTTGAATAATATCTCCAGAATGGTAACAAGTAGATTATTTAGTTCCTCATTTGCTTTTAGAATGTCAACAGAGAAAGTATCTTTACTTATTGAAAACCAAAGCCAAATAAAAAGTAAACAATTTAATGATAAGTAAGGAAATGGCTTGATTTTCCATTATATGAATTTTAAACCAGATGTCAAAACCCATGAAGGGAATTCCTTTATAGCTTTTACAATCCATATCACAAAAAGGCCTCATTATAATACTGCTTCACTTCTAATGTAGTAAAATGACATTAGTTCATTAGTTTCACTAAAATTTCATTAGTTCAGACAACATCAAGTTTGTAGCAATATTGACAGGCTTTTTCTTCTAAATCTAAAAAAGAAAAAGCTCTACTTTTACTTATTTATTTTTTAATTAGAGCTTTTTATTTTTCAAAACATATGCCTGAAATTAGCCCTTGCAAAACCTTGTGTTCTAGTTCCCCCTTTCTCTCATCCCTTCCCCTAGATGGCAAGTAGTCCAATATATGTTAAACATGGTAGAAAAATATGTTAAATCCAATATATAAATACATATTTATACAATTATCTTGCTGTACAAGAAAAACTGAATCAAACCAGGAAAAAATGATGAAGAAAATAAAATGCAAACAAACAACAACAAAAAGAGTGAGAATGCTATGTTGTGAACCACACTCAGAGAACCAGTCCTTTCTCCAGATGTAGATGGCTCTTTTGATCACAAGACCATTGGAACTGGTCTGAATTATGTCATTGTTGAAGAGAGACACCTCCTTCAGAATTGGTCATCATATAGTCTTCTTGTTGCTGTGTACAATGTTCTCTTGGTTCTGCTCACTTCACTTAGCATCAATTCATGTAAATCTCTCCAGGCCTTTCTGAAATCATCCTGCTGGTCGTTTCTTACAGTACAATAATATTTCATAACATTCATACA
This sequence comes from Sarcophilus harrisii, assembly GCF_902635505.1. Taxonomy (NCBI): domain Eukaryota; kingdom Metazoa; phylum Chordata; class Mammalia; order Dasyuromorphia; family Dasyuridae; genus Sarcophilus; species Sarcophilus harrisii. The sequence continues at coordinate 171,677,058 of NC_045430.1, forward strand.
CCACAATTTATTCAGCCATTCCCCAACTGATGGGCATCCACTTAATTTCCAGTTTCTAGCCACTACAAAAAGGGCTGCCACAAACATTTTTGCATATAAAAATGTGCAAAATCTCTTCAGGATACAGACCCAATAGAAACACTGCTAGCTAGATCAAAGGATATTCACAGTTTGATAACTCTTTGGGCATAGTTCCAAATTGCTCTACAGAATGATTGGATCTGTTTACAACTCCACCAACAATGTATCGGTGTCCCAGTTTTCCCACATCCCCTCCAACATTTGTCATTATCTTTTCCTGTCATCTTAGCCAATCTGAGAAATGTGTAGTGGTATCTCAGAGTTGTCTTAATTTGCATTTCTCTGATCAATAATGATTTAGAGCACCTTTTCATATCTAAAAATTGTTCATATTCTTTGACAATTTATCAATTGGAGTATGGCTTAAATTCTTATAAATTTAAGTCAATTCTCTCTATATTTTAGAAATAAGGCCTTTATCAGAACCCTTGAATGTAAAAATGTTTTCCCAGTTTATTGAAAAGCTATACTTTTAAAGAAAGAAACCACATTTTTTCTGTCTTTCTCTCTCTTCCCTTCTTCCCTTTTCCCTTCCCCATCAGCTTGCTGATTCTAATTAAGATTCCATAATTGGGAGGAGGGAGAGAATAAACATAAACATCTACATATTATCTATTATATGCCAAGCATTTTACAGATATCTTATTTGATTCCCACAACTGAGGTGAATAGAGGTTAAGTGAATTGTATAGCATCATGCTGCTATTAAATACCTGAGGAGGGACTTGAACTTAAGTCTCCTGACCCACTGTTTGGCTACAGTTATGTTTTTTCTTGTTTTGTTTTGTTTTTAAGACTGCAATATACACAAAGGAAAGAAAACATTTAAAAATCATGTGTTTCTATTGTTAAAATTGAGTGTAATGGAAAATATAGTTAGATTTCAAGTTATTAAAAAGTAGACACAAAAGTAGACAATTTTTTATTACAGGAACTACAGGGACATGGTGATAATTTTTATATTGCCAGAATTGGAAATAAATAATACATCCAGCTGAATGGACAGTTCTTGAAAGAAAGGAATGTTTTATTTTTGTCTTGTATCTCCAGTGCCTAGCATAACATCTTACACGTAATTGGCTGTTAGTGACTGATTTTTGAATGAAATTATTTGGGATAATGAAAATTCTTTGAAAAGGCTAATATTTATATAAAGACCAATATTTATTTAAGGAAGATTTATTTAGAATTGATGTACAAAGTAGAGACAAAGACAAGGGCAACTAGAATGTAGCAGAATTTCTGCTATACAATACATTGTATACAATACAATACAATAAATACAAATACATTGTATTTATGTGCTAACTTTAAAAATTGAAAAAGTGAGGCTCCCAGTTGTGAGGTGAATTGTCCAAGACTGCACAGTTAGGGGCAGATCTCTAGATCTAACATTTCCTGCCTCCCAATTCAGAGTATCCTTTCCAATACATCACACTGCTCTTTTTGACCCTATCTTTATTTCTTTGAATCATTTTTCTTTTTAGAAAAACTTATTCTGAGTTTTCCTCTTATGATTTACTAATGCTTTCAGAATATTTCTGGAATCTCAGACTTGATGAAGTCAATTTTCAGCAAGGAGCAAAGGAACAAATTAAATTCATTCATATCCTTCTACAACTATGCAAATCTCTATGGGTTGAATGCTTGCTTGGTGACAAGAATTCAGAATCAGAATCAAGTTTCCTGGCTAATGGAATAGCTTGCTGTCTTATTGTCATTGAATCTATCAGAGGCCTTTGACATGGGAAAAGGGACATTGAAATTTCCTTTTTCAGACAGCAAGACTCGGGAGTGTCATTCCATAGAGTCTGCAGGTATGATGATAAGGTGAATGCTTTCTCAAATTCAAAGAAGAAATTACTCTGTTGGTACTTGCTGTTGTGATAATATATGCTAATTAGAGAGAAAAAGAATTCTGTTAATTTGTATAAGTTTGATATTTCTGCAAGATTTTTTTTTCTATTGTCAAGCTTCAAAGCTTTGGAATATTTGGTTTTCATTAGCATGGGCACTCTCGCTCCCTACCAATGGAAATTACAAAACAGCACCTTAATAGATGACATGAGTTACTTTGGACCAACAAGTTTATTAATTATGAACTAATATTTCCAATAGTAGCACTTTCCAAACTCATCTAGGTTGATCCTTGGCAGATGCATTAGATTTGTACCAGAATGGAGGTAGGACTTAGCTTTGTTGGCCTTTGATTGGGAGAAATCCATACTATTGTCATTAGATTAAGACTTTTGGGGTCATATATTAAGAAATACTACATGGTGGAAAAAACACTTGATTTGGATTAAAACAAAACAAAATAAATCATAACACTTCGGTTCTGGCCTCATCAACTATGATTTTAGATAAGATAGGGAACAAAACTTTTGGACTTAGTTTTTTCATCTGATAAGAAATGATGGGAGTTGATTTCAAAGATCCCTTCATAGGCGTAATGATTTAGAACAGGACTTCTTAAATTTTTTCTACTTGTGACTTCTTTTTTTTTACCCAAGAAATTTTTATGTGACTCTCTCTGTGTGTAAAATAAGTATACAAATCAAACATTTATTGATTAGAAATAATAATTTTATGATCCCCACATCTGGTTATGAGATTGCATATGGGGTTGTGACCTACAGTTTAATGTTGTGATACAAGAGTCACCTGCCAGTGACTGCTGAAGATCTAACTCAGACCTGTAGAATGGATCTCTTCATGTGAGAGGATGATGATGATGTAAGGAGACTGAGAGGCAGTTGTGTTGTCTGACCTCTCTCCTCTTCCCTCTTGCCTCCAATTTATTTCATTCCCAGTCCACAAGGAACATTTGTGGAGACTGTTTTGCAAATCCTTCAAGTTTATGATTCACAGCTGTGGAGTCCTCAGAGAATTGACCTGCCCCTTCACCTAGGCATGGTCCTTAATAGCTTAAGAAACTTTAATCTAGAATACCTTGGTTCTTCATCACTGAAATTTAGAAATCCTGGAGAAGATTCAAATTATTAGGAAGCTAGAAAGAGAAGCAAATTCTATGTTGAATTACTCTAAAATAAAGTCAAACTATGAGAATTTGCGAGAATGCAGTGTCCTTTGATCTTTATACAAATCTCCTCTCTTTATTTCTTTTATCTCCTCGAATTTTGGGGTATTATCTAGGAACTAGAATGTTGGACCAGAAGACAGAACTGTTGAGTTTGCCTCAAGAACAGACTACCCTAGAGGGCACTGGGACTTTTGTTTTATGCCTAATGATTTTATTCTCTCCCTCATGCACTGTTTTTGCTCTGTGACAGAGAAGGAAGAAAGAGCAATAGTCTAATGCTTAACTTTCTTCTTTATTCCAAGTTTTATCTTCTATTGATATGATAGAGAAAGAAGTAGCCCTAAAGTCTTAGACTTGTTGCTCTTCAGCTCTGCTCCATACCTGATAAATATGACAATTCTGAATTTGGAATTGTGTTAGTATCTCAGTCATCTTAGGGGGAAAAACACAGTGACTATATACCCATTAGAAAGGGATTGATTATGCTTAGGATGATCACATAAAAGTTAGTTTTCAGTTATATTATGATGAATGCTTTAAAGATTTTCCCTTTGAAATTCAAAAGATTTAATATGGCTCGATATGTTGGAATACAGTTGTTAAATGAGACCTTGAGAGTAAGCTAAAAGTGCACTGGGAGGTAAAGCAATTTTATCAGTTCTTTGAATTATACTAATAGCATCCTGAATAAATTCATATGTATCCAAGTTAATAGCTAGGTACTAGAAAAATCAAGCTCCATAAATATTATTTTGGGAGTATGAGATGAGTGACAGGCAGTAGATTATGTTTATCCTGGAGAATGGCGTAAAATTCAAGAAAACATCTCATAGGAAACTCTCATAAGAATATAGCTGTGATGAAGAATATGATTAATTAAGTGAGAAAAGGATTGCACTTTTCTCTTGTCTATAAGTTGTGTTATAAAGTAGAAAGAGCATTGGACTTGATGGAAATCAGAATTTGGAAGCATTTGGGTTCTTGTTCCTCTATTAAATTGCCATTTGATTGTGTGATGAGATTTAAATTGGCTAAAGTTCTATAACATGAAGAAACAGTATTTCTTTGATGGAACCATAGCTCTAGAACTAAAGGGGACCTCCCAGAGGCTGACTGGTCCAATTCTCTCATTTTAAAGTTTGAGAAACCTGGAACCTGGGAGGTTAAATGCCTTGCCTATGTCCCATAGGTAATATCAGAACTGAGAGTTGAATATGGGACTTCAGACTCAACTATACTGCCTTTCTGCACAGGGTTGTATATGGAGAAAACTACATAAAACTGCTACATAAATGTGAGGTATTATTATCATCATTATTTTCCATGCCTGGATTTTGACTTATTTCTTTAAATCAGAGTGAGATATTATTTTTGAATGTCTACTTTCTTTTCTTCATTAACTATGGTATTGTGTTGTCCCATATTATTGCGGTAGGTAATCATGATGGAATAATACAGCTTTAGGAAATGCTCTCAGTAAGGGGCATGATTTGAATGAATCAACAATGGAGTCTGAGAAGGAGCAGCCAGATATGAAAAACCAGGAGAGAGCAGTGTGGCAAAAGCCAAGAGAGAGGAAAATATGAGGATAGAATGATCAACAATGTCAAATACAACAGACAGGTAAAGAAAGATAACAACTGGAAAAAAGATCATAAGATTTGGTTATTGAGATATCCTTGGTGACTTTGAAGAGACCAATTTCATTTAAGTGATGAAATCAGAAGCCAGACTCCAAAGGGTAGAAAAGTGAACTCGATGGAAGGAAGTGGAGGCAGGAAGCATTACCAGCTTTTCAGCTGAGAAAAGAAAGAGAGAAATAAGAGAGTAATTTAAAGGGATGGTAGAATCTAGTGAAGATTTTTTTTAAACATAAAAATATGTTTGAAGGCCACAGAAAAGGAATCAGAAGATGGGGAAAATTGATGATAAGGGAAAGGCTGAGAAACAGAGACAGAAAGACAGTGATACAAAGACAGACACAGTGAGACAGAGTTAGAGATGTTAGGAAATTTAGAGAACTCATTTTCATAAAAAGAAATAAGCTTTAGGGGCTGAGAAGTGTTCAAATAGAAAAGCTTTTTCTCTAGAAATATAATATTAAATTAAGGGAAAAACAAGAGAGACAGAAAGAGAGATAGAGAAATAGAGAGAGACAGAGTTAGGCCAGATAGAGAGACATACAGTGAGAGGGGCAGGGAGGGAAAGAAGGAAGAAGAAGAAGGAGTGTGAGAGGAAGGGGAGAGGGACACACAGAGAGATTTGTACTAGATCTATGATACTACGAAATGATTTTCAAAAGCTATTGGCAGTGAAAATGACTTTGCTAGAATGACATCTCTGAAGTCTTTCTCGTCTCTATATTTATGATCCTATGAATTCAAAATTCATCATTCTATCTCTTGTGCCACAAATAATTCCATTCTAGACTTTGATGTAGTACTGAAATTCAGTTTTATTTTTTTCTGGATAATTAACAATCAATGTATTAATTGTAGGCTACCTGATAATCAATAAACTGATGGCCAGTTATTTCTCTTAGTAACCAAAGATACCTAAAAAGATGCTAAAATGTCTTAAATCCCTTCTTTTTAAAAAGTTTTTTTATAATAGCTTTTTATTGACAAAACATATGCATGGGTAATTTTTCAACATTGTTCCTTGCAAAAACTTCTGTTCTAACTTTTCCCCTCCTTCCCTCCATCCCCTCCCCTAAATGGCTGGTGGTCCCATACATGTTAAATATGTTAAAGTGTATGTTAAATACAATACATGTATACATATTTATACAGTTGTCTTGCTACAGAAGAAAAATCGGATTTAGAAAGAAGGTAAAAATAACCTGGGAAGAAAAACAAAATTGCAAACAAACAATAACAGAAAGAGTATAAATGCTATGTTGTGGTCCACACATTTCCCAGAGTTCTTTCGCTGGGTGTAGCTAGTTCTGTTCATTACTGATCATTTGAAACTGATTTGGATCCTCTCATTGTTGAAGAGAGCCACATCCATCAGAATTGATGCTCATATAGTATTGTTGTTGAAGTGTATAATGATCTCCTGGTCCTGCTCATTTCACTCAGCATCAGTTCATGTAAGTCTCTCCAAGCCTCTTTGTATTCATGCTGTTGGTCATTTCTTACAGAACAATAATATTCCATAATATTCATATACCACAATTTATTCAGCCACGCAGTTTCCAGTATTTGGCCACTTCAAAAAGGGCTGCCACAAACATTTTGTCACATACAGGTCCCTTTCCCTTCTTTAAAATCTCTTTAGGACATAAGCCCAGTAGTAACACTTCTGGATCAAAAGGTATACACAGTTTGACAACTTTTTGAGCATAGTTCCAAATTGCTTTCCAGAATGGTTGGATCTGTTCACAACTCTGACAACAATGCATCAGTGTCCCACTTTCCCTACATCCCCTCAAATATTCATCATTATCTTTTCCTGTCATTTTAGCCATTCTGAGAGATGTGTAGGGGTATCTCAGAGATGTCTTAATTTGCATTTTGCTGATCAATAACGGAAATTCAGTTTTCAATACATGGGGGATTTTTTTACTCTCCTTAGAACTGTCCATGTGGAGACAAGGTCCTATGTAGAAACACTGATCTGGGCTCACCAAGGTCATGCCCTAATTGTTTTGTCTGGATTTTTGGTCATCTCTCTCCTTAGGGAGTTGTACTTATATGATCTCTTTCTTCCTTGGTGCCTTAGGGCAGCATTTGTGATCATTAGAAGCCTTTATTGCATTCTTGTCCTAATTTAGCTGAATGGCAGGTATAACTGATCTTTTCTAACTTAATATTACTCTTCTATCTGAACGCTTCTCAGCTCCTGAAGATTACTTCCTTCTACTAAAATAAGTTCTCTAACTTTCCTGACATTGCTAGCTTATTAAATTGTTCCTTTGTACCTGATGTATAATGGAGAGGGATCTGGCAGCTTTCTATTTTTCCTCCATCAGAGACATTTTTATCCTTAGCAGCTATGTTCAAAAAGAGTTGGAATAATTTTTTTCTTTGTTTTTCAGCCCCCTTTTTTATTATGTCTTCAACTTGATATTCCTAAAAATCCCACAGGGAAATATTGATATGACATTGCGGTAGCTGTTTAAGTCACTCACTTTCCCTGACTCTGATAACATTAGTAGAAAACACTCTAGAAATAATAATCCAATTCTCTGGCCCTCTGCTTAAAAATAATAACGATAAGGACTAGACTAGGTTTTACTGGTTCACTGGACGTCTTTGTAGTTTATAATCTTAACTTCCTTGAATGATTGGTAAATGGGGGCTAAACCAGATTAAAATGTAATTGGGAAATATTTTTTGTAATAGCTTTTAATTTTTCCAAATATATACAAAGATAATTTTCAACATTCATCTTTGCAAAACCTTGTGTTCTAGATTTTTCTTTCTCCCTGCCCTCCTCTAGACAGCAAGAAATCCAATATAGGTTAAACCTATTCACTTCTTCTAAACATATTTATATATTTGTCATGTTGTGCAAGAAATATCAGAAAAAGGAAAAAAAAACACGAGAAAGAAAATAAAACAAACAACAACAGCAAAAGGTGAAAATACTATGCTTTGATCTACATTTAGTCTTCATAGTTCTCTCCATGAATGTTGATGGCTCTTTCCATCATAAGTCTATTGGAATTACCTTGAAACACCTCACTGTTGAAAAGAGCCATCATAATTGAACATCATATAATCTTATTGTTGATGTGTACATTGTTGTCTTGGTTCTATTAATTTCACATAGAATCTGTTCTTGTGTTTCCAAGCTTTTCTGAAATCATCCTGCTGGGCATCACTTATAGGACAATAATATTACATTACATTCATCTACCATAACTTATTGAGCCATTCCCCAACTGGTGGGCATCCACTCAGTTTCCAGCTTCTTGCCACTACAAAAAGTGCTGCTACAAACATTGTTGCATAGGGTCTTTTTCTCTTTTTTATGATCTCTTCGTGATACAGACCCACTACTGAGCCTACTACTCTACTGAACCAATGGGTGTGCAGTTTTTTGTTTTTTATTTAGTTGAGGCAATTGGGATTAAGTGACTTGCCCAGGGTCACACAGCTAGGAAGTGTTAAGTGGCTGAGGCCAGATTTGAACTCAGGTCCTCCTGACTTGAACTCAAGTCCTGCTGACTTCAGGGCTAGTGCTCTATCCACTGTGCCACTTAACTGCCCCTGGGTGTGCAGTTTTATAGCCTTATAGGCTTAGTTCTAAATTTCTCTCTGGAATGATTGGATCAATTTATAACTCAGAAACAATGTGTTAGTGTCCCAGTTTTCCCACATCCTCTGCAACATTTACCAGTATCTTTTCCCATCATTTTAGCCAGTCTGAGAGGTGTGAAGTGGTACCTCAGAATAGTCTTTGAGATTTCTTCTGTAGACATGTTCTTGTCTAAGTTGATGTTTTAGTCTGCCCTGTCACCGTAATAGCTTTCTACACTCAAGATTCTTTTCTTTTTCTTGTTCACTTTCTTTTGTTTTCTTTGATATTTCCTTTTTTAATTTTTTATTGTTGAGCTCTATTTAAGGAGTAAATGGGGTTTTATTTCAAGTTTCTTGTGAAGCTCTGAGCCTTGGCTTTGAGCACAGGGATCCCTTGTGTTTGCAGGGGCTAGCTTTGCCTGCTCTTTTCAGGAAACAGCCTGGTTTCCCAGAGTTTGCCTTGTAAGCTTTGGGACTGAGGGCTGCCCTACTGGTTTGCTTCTCTACTGAGCCAGGACCAAGGGTCTCAGTTGCTGTTCTACTGTGACTGAGTCCCTCTCACTGGCTTTCCCAGCATTTGTCTGAACTGGGTTAAACTCCCTTTAAACCCCAGTGAAATTGACCTTTCTTGAAGTTTTTCCAATCTATCTGGAATTTTAGAGTAGTTTCATTCCATCAGAATCTGTTCAGAGATTTGGTTTCATGTGGGTTTTGAGGGAAACTGGGAGAGCTTTATCATCTTGGCTTCATTCCTGGAATTCCCAGAGTTGTCTTAATTTGCATTTCTCAAATCAATAGTGATTCAGAGCATTTTTTCATATGTCTAGATAGGACTTTAATCGTCTCCATCTGATAACTGTCAACCTTGGCTTACTGTCTTCAGGCTCTGTTTTATCCCCAACAAAGACAACTTCTTTAATCCTTTGGAGTCTTATTAATCCTGTTTCTTGCCTATAGACAATCTATATTCTAAGAGTTATTTTAGGATCTTTATCCATAAGTTTGTCTCTAAATGAGGGATAGATTAGAATCACTCTGGAGATTCTTCCTTGCCCAGTAGCATCTAATTTATTGTTCACACAAGATACTTTGACTTTGGGTCTTAGGATACTTTCTCCATTTTGGAATTGGCTTTAACTTTTAATGGATTCACAATTCTATTGCAAGGTTTTTGTCTTATTGGCTGGGAAACTGGCTTTCATTTAGATGATTTTTGATGATGTGGAAAAATTTTGGCACCTGAGTTCATTCAGTTAAAGTTGTTTTGTTGAATCCAGTTAAACCACACAGAACAACAAAATATTGTTTTATGGTATATATATATCACCAATAGGTTAATTACCCAAATCTTCCATTTTGTGACCATTTTATATAACTAAAATGTAGATGGTCATTGCTACCTGTATAATGATAGTGGGATATCATCTTTAAAGGAATTGATTGTCTGGACCTGTCTTCTGCCTCTTTATGAAGATCAACCATTAATAATATCATTCCTATGTTACTAATTTCCATGACAAGTTGTTTTAATTAATTCATTTTCTCAAAGCCAGTAAACAATGTTAGAAAGAGGTATAATATCAATAATGGAAGTGACTGAATAAAAATAATTTATTAAACACTCACTATGTGTTAAGCACTGTGCTATGCACTATGAATATGTGCTAAGTATTATGACTAGAAAAGCAAGCCAGTTTTTCTCAATAAGCTCTAATTGTAATTCTAATTGGAGAAAACCTATAAAAGTAGATTTATTTGCAGGGCAGATGGAAAGGCCTGATAGTGCTTAGGATAGAGCAGCAGAGCAGATAGGTTGGTGATACTCAGAAATCTACGGTGTATAGTGGCAGGCCAAAGAGAAAGGTGCCAGGGGACAAAGGGTAAGGTCCAGCATTTCTTAGGGAGTAGTGGTTGTTGTTTTTCCTTCATTTTTTAAGAGGACCATGAAATCAGAGACGTGATGCCATGGCATTCAATGAATTGGATTTAAATGAGGGAAGGCTGTGCAAAGTCACCGACTTTACTTTCCCCTCTAGATCCATCTGGGTCCTGGGGCAAGATATAGAATAAGATGAGTGGGAATGGAGGTAAAGCATGCAGCCCTACATTTCACTAAAAGGATAATGGTTGGTGATTCCCTGTTTATTTAAATAATATGAGTTACCCTGCCTATTCTACAGAGGGTGGGGATGAACTGGAAGGATCTGGCATGCAACTTTTCAGAAGGGAAGAATAAGTCTGAAGGTCACAGTGGAAGAGGAGCTCTGAGTGGATTTCAAGTATGGAGTGGATGGGGCCGGCTGAGAAGGATAAGGAAGAAAGGAATTTATGCAGGAAAGGAAGACTGGGGGAGGGGAAGGGTTCTTTGGACTAATTGTTCTGTTGAGCCTTTTGCTACCTGGTAGGGTCTGAGTCATGGACAAGAGAGATGAAGATAAGAAAAAATGGAGTTTTTATGATATATTGCACTTTTTTTCCTTGAAGCATGACTAGGCTGCTGATTATCTTTATTTATGGATTATTTGGCTTCCTGGAAAGTCTTCTAAAAGGGCATTTTCTGTGATTTGTCTTTAGAGGGAGAGTATTAAGTAAAAAAACAACAAAACCCCCCCAAATCCCAATCATTTGGAACTGGTTGAAGCTAAGAACTACATGCTTTGTGTCCAGTGGCTATAGAATGTCTGTCCACAAACTTTGCCAATGAATAGGAAGACAGAAATGAATCTTCAAGAGCTTGTAGAGTCTGAAGGAGATCCGTTTGGGAGGAAAACTTTTTCTAGAAGCATTCTGGGAGACCCAGGTTTAGAGAGAAGAGTGTTTGAAGGGTATTTGTGTTGGACTCTAGTCATTGAGCTTGTTGATTGGAGGGGCAGGATCAGGAAGAGGCACATAACTACTTCCACATCTATTGTATATATTCCCTTCACATGCATAAAGAATAGGGATTATATATGTATAAAGGATAAGGAAAAGAACTGTACTTGTGATTTCATTTTGTTTACTGGACTTTTTCTGCAACTTATAGCTTAAGAGAGATGCTTGGAGCAGGTTTAATCAGGATTTCATCACTTCTTGTCTTGACTATTGTATTTGGTTGTCTTGCTTCAATCTCAACCCTTTCTAGTCTATCCTCCACAAAAACAAAAGAAAATTAGAGTATGGACCCTTTCTGCCAATGTCTCTATCTTCTTTCCCTTCCATTCCCTGTTCTACTTTCACCCTCAGGGTCACTTCCCCTTTACCAGTAGTTGTGGACCAAATCTCTCTAGCCCACTTAAAGTGCTTGGATGAACAATAGAAGATGCCATATATAATCCTTCCTATAAGATGGAGGACTACTGGACTTTGCTGTTTGACTTGCTGGTGTACACCAAAGACTACTGGGCCTTTTTCATCTGCCTTATTGTTTAACCACAATGATAATTTGTTTGTTAGTAAACATAGGAAGGCCAAGAGGACTGGTGTCAAAGAGAACAATGTTGGTATTATCAAAAAAACTTGGGTTTATTAGAACCAAACAAAGTTGATCTTATAAAACAGGGTGTTTTGGGGTGATGGAATCTCTAAAGAACAGAACAAGAATACCACATTTTGGAACTAGTGTACCAAAGGTACTTATTTACTATACTCTATCTTAGAGCTCACCCTACTCTCCATTACTATAGTAATGCAAATAGAAAGTTACGCAGATTCAGCTTAACATTGGCAAGGAATTTGTGTACTGATTTTTTTCTCTCACAGGTAACATCCAAGTCCAAAGTAATTGCAGGCTGAAAGGGGAAACAGCCTCTGTCAGTCTGCTGAATTTCCTGTGAATGATTCATTCATGAACATCTTTTAAGGGGAAGAATCTCTTCTCAGCCCAGCTGGACTAAATTAATGAACTGACATACCAGGTTATGAGAGAAGGAACCCTAGAGCCAGAAGGGAAAAATAACTATTCAAGAGAGGAAAACAAAGAAAGAAAGGAAGGAAAAGAAGTGGAAAGAGAAAGGGAGAAAGACAGGCAGACAGAGAGACACAGAGAGAAAGAGACAGACAGAGACACACACAGAGGGGGGAAGAGAGACAGAGAGAGAGAGAGAGACAGAGAGAGAGAGAGACAGAGACAGAGAGAGAGAGAGAGAGAGAGAGAGACAGAGAGAGAGACGAGAGACAGAGAGAGAGAGAGACAGAGACAGAGAGAGACAGAGACAGAGACAGAGAGAGACAGAGACAGAGACAGAGAGAGACAGAGACAGAGAAGAGAGAGAGACAGAGACAGAGAGACAGAGAGAGAGAGAGAAGACAGAGACAGAGACAGAGAGACAGAGAGACAGAGAGACGAGAGAGACAGAGAGACAGAGAGACAAAGACAAGAGACAGAGAGAAGAGACAGACAGAGAGAAGACAGACAGAGAGAGAGACAGAGACAGAGAGAGAGAGAGACAGAGAGACAGAGAGAGAGAGACAGAGAGAGAGACAGAGAGAGAGAGAGAGAGAGAGAGAGAGAGAGAGAGAGAGAGAGAGAGAGAGAGGAGAGAGAGAGATTAATTTTCTTTTAAAGGTCAGTCACTCTAGGGACTTGATTTCATTTTTTTTTTCAGTCAACTTGCCTGGAGTAGAACAGAAAAGAGAACTCAACTGTAGATCTCTCTTTTCACAAAGTGCTTGCTATTCATTGAATTCTGTTTCTAAAATCTTTGAATAATTAATTATCAAGCCAGAATTATTGCACTCTTCAGGACTGGTTATTTGCAAAGCTCTGGTAGGTGAACATTTAGAGCCTGGACAAAGTCTTTGTTAATGTGATGGCTGGGGATTGATCATAGGTGTTCTTTGATCAAATTGATGAATTTTAAGAGGAAAGTAAGCCTTTGTTTAGGAGGTATCTGCCCAGGGAGTTTGGACACCTTTGGATCCCTTAAAAGGTCTATCAGTATGAGATGCAGTGAATTGTTTTTACTGCTGTGGAGAGGATTATGAGGGGAAAGTCATAATTTTATGCTAATAATTGAGTAGCTCATGTGAGATGGATATTGTGGGAGGAGTCATTTTGTGCTAGGCTATAAAGAGGTCCAGCAGATTTTATTCTTTATTTCTTTTTTTTTTTGTTTGCCAACTTCCTCTTTTATCTTTCATCTGAAGAGATCTAGAGAGTTCAGCAGAACTATATTGGACCTGGGATAATGGTTACAGTGGGGAAGAAGCACCTGGAATTTGCATGTAATTGACTCTTTGGTCTAGGAAGAAAATTCTCAATATCGACTTTCTGGATTCTACTTTGGAAAGGCAATATTATAATTTCTGAGTATTTGGGATCATAAAAAAGGGGGAAATGTAACCAAATAGTAAGAATTCCTGAGATTGCCTCTAGTACTATCAAAGCTGATAATTCTGGAATCTAGTCTTTTAGTCAGAGAAGGGAGATTTCCTGGTGAGCATGATTCTAGTGGCTTTCCTTTTATCAAAAGAATGGGATTTCCTGGATAATGGGACTCTTGGCAAGGGAAGAAGAAGCCCCTATGTGTTATCATACTTCATATAAGCAGACAGACAGAAAGACAATTTGGCAGAGAAGGCATACTTTGAGCTAACACTTTGACAGCTGTTGCCACTCTTTGTCCTTGAGTAAAACACCTTTTATCCAGGGTGGCCTTTTGTCTCCATCATAATGGTTAATGAGTTAGTCCTTCCAACACTTTAGTGAGGTAAGAAAAGAGTTTAAGATAAAGAATTAAAATTTTGTTAGGATCCTACAACATTTCTACTCTCCCTCTATCTCTTAGATTTGGTTGGAGTTGGTTAGAGTAGAAAAGAAGAAAGGCAAGTGGAAATATAAGGATATAGGAGAGAGAAGAGGGACTTTAAGAGGGGAAGAAAAAGGAAGAGAGAGACACACACAGAGGCAGAGAGAGAAAGGGGGGGCGAAGAAAAAGAGGAGGTGGGAGGAAGAAAAGGAGAAGGGGGAAGTCAGAGAAGGAGAGAGAAAATAGAAGAGAAAAGGAGAGGAAGGAAGGAGAAGAGGTAAGGAAGAGAGAGTTGTCCGGATTGCCTTTTTGTTAGACCTTGGGAAACAAGAAACAAAGCCAAAACCATTGAAATTGGAAGAGAAGTCTGTTCTCTTTATGTCTATGACTCAATATTCTGAGTCATTCCTCACTCCACCTTCCCCTTCAAATTGAGCTAAACACAAATGCTTCTTCCTCATCACCATGCCATCTCTTTTAAGTCTCCCCTAAGCTATATAGCTAGAAAAGATTTCCACTAGAAAGCATAGAAAGTAAGGCAAGTTCAGCAAAATACTTGTGCTGTATGCATCCTACTTGTCTCATTCATCACTTTGACTGGAAGATTATCCAAATGAAAAAGTAACAGTAGTTATGATTTAAATTGTTTCATTATACTCATGATTAGCCTACTGCTGCTCCTTAAGGGCCTTTGCCCAGCTAAATTAATGTCTCCTGGGTAGGCAGAGATGAGTTTCAATTCTAAAAGTCAAGGGTGTTGTGTCTGAGCCAAAGTTGGGGGATGCTTCAGGGGCTAAGCTATGGGACCATGCTATCTGGGACCCATGCCAGGATGAGGGGAGGAGCCATAATCATTAGGCTACTACTGGGCAAATGAGAAAGTCAAGAGCTTTCAGAGAAAAACCCACCATTCACTAACTGGAGTAGCAATTTCTTCAGTTCAGTAGTCATACTTCTACCAGAGTGTTGTCTCTGGACTATTCTAGTCATTTAAAGAGCTCTTGTCTCTATTGCTTTTCTCTGTAGGGCTTAGTATAGTGCATAGAACATGGTAAAGGCTTAATTAATGCTGACTGACTAATCTTGTCAGGGACAATAAAAAGTAGCTTGGACAAAATTAAAAATCCAGGCTGTGTGAATTCAATGTAAATTTTGTATATTTTTAATTCTAACTTAGTTTTCTTTTAGGTTATTACTATTTCCACTCTCTTCCAGAAACCCCAGGAATTGATTTTGATCTGTTTTCTTCTGTATTCTAATATGTAAAGAAGGAGGAGAAGAATGGTCCTAAGAAGTTAAATACAAGTATGCTATTTGCAACCAATGCTTAGTTTTATTGCCAAAAATGTGAGAAATAAAAATGATTCTACAAAAGTAGAAGGAATAGGGCTATTAATGCTGATTCCTTGAAAACAAGGACACTTTATGGTGTTTTTCTCTCAAAAGTTAAAAAGAATAACTTCAATTCATTAGGTGGATTGGTTACTAGATTGTGCTAAAAAGATCAAGATCATGGTCTGGACCTTCAATTAGACCAGTTAACTTTGCCATTCACCTTGAAAAGGGGGAGAACAAAAATAATAGTAATAAAAAATCTAATCAACTAGTAATACAAAACAGTGTATGATTACATGTTGGGGATAAGTGATCAGTATTCTAAGATCTCAGAGATCACTGAGGACTTGAATGGATAGAAAAGATATGGAGGAAGCTGACCTTAAACTTGTCCCTAAAACAATCTTCTGAATCCTATATATTCTCACTTAGGGATATCATCCACTCCACTAAGAAAACATTTTGATCCCATTTATCACCAATGACTGGACGTGTAGTCATTACTTCTTGTTGTCTCAAAAATATGGATGGAGCCACTTGGACTTTGCTACAAGGTGGGAAATTTAGTGGGTACTCATCTCACTCCCTAAGATCATGCTTCCTTTAGCATATCTTCTATCTGTCCCCTCACTCAATAGTCAATAGAGACCTCAACCCTTTGAAACATTTCTTCTATCCCTTGGCTGAGAGATTTAAAGGCTACTGAGAGCCCTGTCCTAAACAACTCTTTCCACTTCCCCTCCACTTCATCCCATTTTCAGGTGTGGTGGCCCTAGGACAGTCCTCTGCAAGTTACATCCAAAATGAACTCTCTAATCAAATCATATTCATTTGTCTGAAATACAAAAATTCCTAGTTATAATTTTATTGCTGATAGTTACCTATGTTAATAAACCATATCATAAGTAGATTTTCATGATTAAGTAATTACTAAAGTATGTCTTTGCATGTTTAAGTTGTCATTCTTCCCTCTTACAATAATGTTTTGATAATGTGTGTGGAAAATTTCTCATATTCATAAAAATAATCTGACTTTGCCTGGATGACGCTGAGTTTTGGTTATTATTTAAAATCAGCATGTTACCTCAGGGATAGGAGTCTCTTTTCCTTTAGGTAGCAGAGTTGTTTTATTTGAACTTTGGAAAGAGCTGACAGTTGGTGTCAGGGAATATATCAATAATGTTATTCATGAAGAAAATCCTCGGAATGACATTCACATTACTGAGTGGGCTTACCTTAGGGTACAATCAGGGTTTGTGCTGTGCTGTGTCTTGGAAGCCTAAAAGTTTACACATTAAAGTCACTAGACCAGTCATGTAAATTACTGCAGGGCCATGGGCCTAGTAACTTAAAAAACAAACAAAAAAATACATTTTGGAAAACTAAGAACTTTTGCTCTGATTTTTCCAGTTGGAGCTTTTCTAGATATAACTGGAAGAAACTTTCTCTCTCTCTCTCTCTCTCCCTTCCTTCTTTCCTCCTTCCTTCCTTCCTTCCTTCCTTCCTTCCTTCCTTCCTTTCTTTCTTTCTTTCTTCCTTCCTTTCTTTTTCTTTCTTTTTCTTTCTTTTTCTTTCTTTTTCTTTCTTTTTCTTTCTTTTTCTTTCTTTTTCTTTCTTTTTCTTTCTTTCTTTCTTTCTTTCTTTCTTTCTTTCTTTCTTTCTTTCTTTCTTTCTTTCTTTCTTTCTTTCTTTCTTTTTCTCTCTCTCCCGTCTCTCTCTTCCTCCTCCTCCTTTTTTCTTCTATATTCCATGTATAGTGATAG
This sequence comes from Sarcophilus harrisii, assembly GCF_902635505.1. Classification (NCBI taxonomy): domain Eukaryota; kingdom Metazoa; phylum Chordata; class Mammalia; order Dasyuromorphia; family Dasyuridae; genus Sarcophilus; species Sarcophilus harrisii. The sequence continues at coordinate 171,694,258 of NC_045430.1, forward strand.
TTTTCAGGTGTATTCTGAAGCCAGCTTATTAAATTTTCAATGTGAACATTTATTCTGAAATCAGAAAATGCTGCAAATTGAGGTTTAATTCATTATTTTGTTGATTGTTTAGATTTAAGAAAGTAATGGAGACAATGTTATAAAATATATCATGAATATATCCTCCCCCCCAAATAGCTTGGTAAACATTAAAATGCTGCCAGTAGATGTACATTTTTCTTAGTGACTTTAAGATCTTTTTAGGAAACTTAGTATTTTGGAGAGAAATGGACTTGTGGGGTGCTGTGTACTGGTGGTCTGACCTCTCTACAAGGTTACCTCTTCTGAGGACCAGAATTTTACTTTGTATAACTCTAATAACATTATGCTAAATAATAGTGGGTAAAAAAAAAAGTACACTTGTTTTATTTTTACATATATATTTTCTCATTGCACATAATGTTAGGATTTGGGGTGTATGTGTGTGTGCGTGTGTGTGTGTATGTGTGTTTGTATGTAATACATACATACCTAAATTTTATATAGTTAGGTGGTACAGTAGATAGAACATTGGATTTGGAATCGGGAAGACATGAGTTTAAATATGGCCTTAGACACTTACTAGTTACTTAAGCCTATTTGCTTCAGTTTCCAGTTTCCTTATCTATAAAATGGATTGGAAAAGGAAATGATAAACCACTTCAGTATTTTTGTAAAAAAACAAAGAAACAAACGAACAAACTCCCTAAAGGGAGTCATGAAAAGTCATTCATGATCGAATCTACTGAACAACAGTATTTCTTTACCATACAAAAAGTCTTTTTTAATAACTGCTTTTTAGAAATTTTTAGAATTAAAACATATACTTTGTCAAAGGCTTTTTCTATATTAATTTGTAATTTATTGTTTTGAATTTTTTTGCTTTTGATTTAAATAATTGAGCCACCTTGTATCCCTGTTATTAATCCAAATTCATCATAAGAAATATTATATGCATACTCATATATACATATCTATAGTTTTTTCTCTTCAATTTAAAAACATTTTCATTAAAAGTTTTGAGTTTCAAATTTTATTTTTCCTTCCCTATTTTTCCCCCTCCCTAAGATGGTAAACATAGGTTATTCTTATGTAATAATCAAAAACATTTCCATGTTAGTCATTTTGTACAAGAAGACTCAATAAAAAGAAAGAAAGTGAAAAATAACATTTTTCAATTTGTATTCGATCAATATTAGTTCTTTCTCTGGAAGTGGATAGTATGCATCAGTCCTTTGGAATTGTCTTGGGTCATTGCAAGGCTAAGAATAGCTAAGTCATTCAAAGTTCTTCATTGAACAATATTGCTATTACCGTGTATAATATTCTCTTGGTTTTGTTCACTTCACTATCCATTAGTTCATGGAAGACTTCCCAGATTTTTTTGAAATCATCCTGTTTGTTATTTCCCACAGTACACTATTATTCCATTATAATCATACGCTATACCTTGCTTAGCCATTCTCCAATTGATGGGCATTCCTTTGATTTCCAATCCAATCCAATTTTAGCCACCATTAAATTTTAGCTCTAATATAATATAATATGATACGATATGATATAGTACAATATGATATGATACAGTACGATATGATACAATACAATATAATATAATATGATAACATAATGTAATATAATATCTCCCTTTTTGGAGGGATATTTTTGGGATTTAGGCAGCAATTATTATTGTTGAATAAAAGAATATGCACAGTTTTATAGCCCTTTGGGCATAGTTTCAAATTGCTCTCCAAAATGGTTAGATCAGTTCACAACTGCACCAACAATGCATCGATGTCCCAGTTTTCCCATATCCTTTCCAAAATCCAAAATTTTCTTGTTTTGTCATATTATCCACTTTGACAGGTATGAGTTGGTATATCAGAGTTGTTTTAAATTAAGCATTTCTCTGATTTATAGTGATTTAGAGCTTTTTTTTTTTCATATGGCTGTAGGCAGCTGTGATTTCTCTGTCTAAAAGCTGCCTGTTCATATCATTTTGACCATTTATCAATTGGGGAATGACTTGTCTTTTTACAAATTTGACTATATATTTATATATATTTGAGAAATGAAGCCTTTATCTGAGAAACTTGTTGCAAAAATTTCCCCCCTATTTTTCTTCTAATAATTTTGATTGCATTGATTTTGTTTGGGCAAAATCTTTTTACTTTTATATAATCAAAATTATCTGTTTTACATTTTGTGATGCTCTCCATATCTTTTTTGGTTTTGCATTCTTCCCTTATTAATAATTCTGAAAGATAAACTATGTCATATACTCTCAATTTATTTATTGTATTTTTATTTATGTGTAAATTATGTGCCCCATTTTTCTTTGTATTGATATATGGTGTGAGATATTAACCTACAACTAGTTTCTATCATACTGTTTTCTATTTTTCCAATAAATTTTTTTGTCAAATAATGCATTTTTCTTCCCATAACTTGGATCTTTCAATTTATCATCTACTAGATTACTGCAATCATTTACTATAATATAATTTATACCTAATCTATTTCACTAATCCACCAATTTATTACTTAACCAGCATCAAATTAGTTTGATAATTACTGCTTTATAGTACAATTTGAGATCTCATATAGTTAGAGTACCTTCTTCCACATTTTTCATTGATTTCCTTGATATCCTGGAGTTTTTTTCCAGATGAATTTTATTATTATTTTTCCTAAAGATATATATATATATATATAGATATATCTATATATCTATATCTATATCTATATATATATATATATATATATTATTGGTATGGCACTGAACAAATAGGCTAATTTAGATAGAATTGAACTTATTATTATATTGGTTCAGAGTACCCATGAGCAATTAATAATTTTACAATTGTTTAGCTTTGACTTTATTTATGTGAAGTGTTTTATAGTTGTGTTCATATAGTTCCTGAATTTATCTTGGCAGGTAAACTCCAAGTATTTTATATTGTCTATTGTAATTTTAAATGAAATTTGTCTTTCTATTTCTTGCTATTTGACTTTTCTGATAATGTATCAAAATGCTGATTATTTATGTGGAGTTTTTTTTAGTATCCTGCAACTTTCTTAAAGTTGGTTAGTTGATTCTCTAGAATTTCTAATTACAATATCATATCATCTACAAAGAGTGGTAATTTTATTTCCTCATTGCCTATTCTAACTCCCTTAATTTATTTTCCCCCTCTTATTGCTACAACTAGCATTTCTAATAGAAGATTAAATGCTATTTAATATAATAGCATTGATTGATATTATCAATTGTAAATTGATTGATATGATAGTGGGCATTTTGCTTCACTCCTGATTGTACTGGGAAGGCTTCTAGCTTCTCTCCATTATAGATAATTCTTGCTGATGGTTTTAGATGGTTTAACTTTAAGATAAGATCCATTTATTCCTATGCTCTCTAGTATATTTGATACGAATGAGTGCTGTATTTTGCAAAAGCCTTTCCTGCATCTTTAAAATAATCATAAGGTTTCTGCTGGTCTTGTTATTGATATAGAAAATTATGCTAATAATTTTCCTAATGTTGAACCAGTCCTAATATAGATCCCATCTGATTAAAGTGTATGATTATTGTGATATATTGTAATATTTTGCTAGCATTTTATTAAAATTTTTTACATCAATATTCATTAGGGAAATTGGTATTACATAATTTCCCCCTCTATTTTGGCTCTTTTTAGTTTGGATTTCAATACCATATTTGTGTCATAAAAAAGAATTTGGTAGGACTCCTTCACCTGTTTTTACAAATAGTTTATATAGTATTTGGATTAATTATTTTTTAAAATATTTGGTAGAATTGCTTTTGGTCCTAGAAATTTTTTCTTGGGAAGTTCATTAGTGCTTTGTTCAATTTCTTTTTCTAAGATTGCATTATTTACATACTTATTCTTTGGTAAATATAGGTATGTTACTTTTTAATGAATATTTATCCATTTTATTTAGATTGTCAAATTTATTGGCATATAATTAGGCAAAATAGCTTCTGGCAATTATTTAAATTTTCTCTCCATTGGTAGTGATTTCATTCCTTTCATTTTTGAAAGTAATAATTTGGTTTTTATCTCTTCTTTTTAAAAAATTAAATTATCTAGTAGTTTACCTATTTGATTGTCCTTCCCTAACTAAAATGAACTCCTAGTTTTATTTATTAGTTCAATGGTTTTCTTATTTTCAATTTTATCAATATTTCCTTTCAGGATATCCAATTTGATGTTTAAGTGGGTATTTTGAATTTGTTCTTTTGCTAGTTTTTTTTCCTAATTCATTGTTCTGCTTTTCCCTCTATTTTATTGATGTAAGCACTTAAAGATAAAAATTTCCTCCTATGTACCGTTTTAGGTGCATCCTATAAATTTTGATATGTTGTTTCATTATTATCTTCTTGAGTGAAATTATTGATTACATATATGATTTGTTCTTTAATACACTTTTTTTGGGATTAAATTATTTAATTTCCAATTAATTATTAATCTTTCTTTCCACTATGTATTATTGAATGTCTTTTTTATTATGGCATGATCTGAAAAGAATGTATTTACTATGTATGCTTTTTTTGCATTTGGTGTTGAGGCTTTTATGCCCTAAAACAACATTATTTTTTATGTGTAGGTGCCCTCTATTTCATTAAATGTTTATTTTTTCCCTCTGACAAATTATATTCAGTTTTGCTGGGTAGGTGATTCTTCATTGCAATCCTAATTCCTTTGCTTTTCAGTATGTCATATTCCAAGCTCTCTGGTTCTTTAATGTGAAAATTTCCAAATACTGTGTAATACTGATTAGCTCCAAGATAGTTAAATGGTTTCTTTTTGGTTACTCACAATACTTTTTCCTTGATCTATGAACTCTGGAATTTGGCTATCATTTTCCTGGGAGTTTTTATTTTGGAAGCTCTTTTAGGTGTGATATGTGGATTATTTTCATTTCTCTTTGTTCTAATACTTCAGGACAGTAGTCTTTGATAAATTTCTGAAATATATATTCCAGGATTTTTAAAAAAGTTTTTTTTATCGTAGCTTTCAGATTTCATAGAGCATAAAATTATTATAAGATTTCTCCCTAATCTATTTACTCGATCAGTTTTTTTCCCCAGTGAGAAATTTCACTTTTTCTATTTCTTTCTTTTACTTTAAAACTTTCTTTTTCATTTTATTTTATCATAGTTTGAAATATCGTAGTATCATTAGTTCTCACTTGTTCAATTCTGTTTTTAAGGAATTACTTTCTTCAGTGAGTTTTTGTACTTCCTTTTCCATTTGACCAATTCTATTTTTTAGGGATTTTTTATTTTGGTACATTTCTCTATATCTTTTCTCATGCTATTGGCTCTTATTTTCATGATTCTCTTGCAACACTCTCATTTATTTTCCAAAATTTTCTTCTGTTTTTCTATTAAAAAAAAAAAAAAACTTTTTAAAGCTCTTCCAGGAATTCACTTTGGGCCTGAGACCAAATTACATTTTTCTTTGAGGTTTCAGATGTAACCATTTTGCTTCTATTGTCATTTAAGGCATTGTTTATGCCTTGAGCTATCACCATAGAAACTTTCTATAGTCAAGCTTTTGGGTTTTTGGCTAATTTTTTTTTTCTGTCTTTTTGTGACTTGATGTTTTCATGTGAGAACTGGGCTCTGGTCCTGCACTGTCCCAAGTGTTTTGTGCAGGGGCTCTGGGTCTTACTGCTGACTTTTACTGGGCTTCAGGGATGAGTTTCTTGCTTTCTCTCCAGCAAAGGCTTGCCTTGTGGCTTGTACTGGGGTGGTGTGGAGCCTATCCATTGGTCTCTCCTAGATGTTGGGTTTAGCTGACAGCCTATTCTAGAGGTGGAGCCTTGATGCTGGGGTGCTTTGGTAACTAACAGCCTTTCTGGTGCCTGGCCTTGGTGGAAGGAGCTTGCTGCTGATCTGCCCCAGGATGGGACCTTGCTGCTGGGTTGCTATGGAAACAGAGTCTCTTTGCTGCTAGGCCCCATTTTTGAGTTGGGGCTTTACTACTAGGCAGCAATGGAGTCAAGGTCACACCAATGGCTTGTGTTGGGTGTGGGTTTACTAGGGTCCCAACCTTGTTTTGATGCACAAGCTTTTCACTTGATTAGGAATATGCTAGTTTACAGGAGAGTATATTACTCACTGGTGGAATTTCCCAGGCTTGGAGCCTTTCTGCAGGTCCCCTGCTATTTGGCTGCCTGATGCTGCTTTTTGAACCATATTTCCCTCCTACTCCCTGGGAAGCAGACCTTTCCCACTGGACTGGTAAACTGCTTCCCTACTCCTAGACCAATTCTGAGGTGGTTTTCTAGTTGTTTAGAAGGGAATATGAGAGGTCTTTAGAGGATTCATTCCTCATTTTGCCATTTGGAAGAACCCCTTTTTCTGGATAGCTGTAATCTTTTGCCAGTATTTTGTTTAAAAATTGATATTCATTAATGATCTTCTTTCATTATTTTGTCCTTCCCTGCTTTATGTAAGAGGAAGAAATTTGAGTAATAAAATAAATCTCTTGCCCTTTTAGAATGTGTTCTAATGGAAGGAGCTTATTAACCCATGGCTAAATGGCCAGTTGGAGAATTATTAAAGATCAACAGTTAAGGAAGTCCTGGTGTTTATATGTTATTAATATTTACAAATGAGTTCAGCATTTTTATTTTTCTGTGCTTCCATATAAAAGAAGAAAGAGTGTTTGATTTGGAGACACAGGACCTCAGTTCCAAAACTGATTGTAATTGAAACCTTAGACTGCTAGGCTTAATTTTTTTCAACACTACACTAATGACTAAGAGGAGTCCCTTTTATCTTTGAATATGAGGTAAATCTACTGACCAAGACAAATCTCATTCTACTCAAATCTATGTCTTCTTGTAGTTCTCCATAGGAGGTCTCTCCCCTTTGTGTTTAGGGACTTCTCCAAAATTCTTAATATTTGATTACTAGTGGAATTGTCTACAAATTATTCCTTTTTTGCCTTATAAACTCACTTTCTTTGTGAATCATTGTACAGCTCTTTGCTGACATTCTTTACACTGCTTTTCTTGTACAAGTCTTCAGTGGTAATGTATTGTAGCCCATTTTTTGGCCCTGAAGAGTAATACCAGGAGCAATGTATAGAAGAAAAAAAAACCAGCCTAATTCAGACATATTGCCAACATCCATGGTGATATCATAGTGTAATAATTGGAGATAACCTCTTCCACTTTTGGATATCTTGTGATGTTCCTCACCAGTATATCTTCAAACAAAGGTTACATGATTTATAATTTATTAAAGGAAATTATTTTTATTTTTTCTGGTAAAATATGAAATGGATTAATTTTCTACTGACGTACTTTCAAACTTGAATTTCTGTTATTCTTTGATTTACCTAGCAAAATCCTATTTCAACACTGACCTTTGGGTGACCCTGCAACTTTTATTCTTTAGGGATTGTAATATTCTTTGATTTGCAGCCATATAGCACCACTGGAAGAATTTTAATGTGAAAAGATCTGTCTTTGTCTCAGGTAAGAAGTTCAGAGTTCTTAAAACCAATACACATTCCCCCAAAGGTAATTCATCCTACTTTCTTTTATTTCATTCTGGGCACAGCTCATTGTGCATTTGTAGTGTAAGTCCAAGATATACATTTTTGTGATACCTGTTCACTCTCTAGCTGTCTCTCTCCATTTCTGTGAAGAATAATGCAGGCTTCCCTTCGTTAGGGAAGCAAGAAAGGAAGTGACATGAGCCAGCTGTGGAGGCAGGAAGGATGACTTGAAGAAGATTGAGGAGGATACTAGGATTATGGCAGTTCAGCTCTTTGCTTGGGATGACTGCTGAGCTAAACAAGGTTGGAAGGGCTCATCAGCAAACATAATATAGCTGAGATTAGGAGGAGTACCAATTCTCTTGGGTTTCAATTTGATCTGAATCCCAGATGGTTCCCATGCCATGAGTCCCAGCTTTAGAGATTCTTCAGAATTATTGCTTCTGGTTCTAATGACCAGTCTTACTAAAAGAATGAGTTCAATATCCTGTGGAAACTATGTTGCTACACATTCATTTGCTTTGTTTACAAAAAATTCAAAACTCAAACAGTGAATGTCTTAGATCCCTGGGTCTAAGCTAATTCAATGTCTAAAGGTCATTCTGGGATTTAGGAGTTGTGATAAGTTAAAAGATTCTTATCATATCATAGGATAATAAGTTTACAGATGGAAAGGACCTAAGAGGTCAGTTAGCCTAATGTCCTCATTTTGTAGATGAAGAAACTGAAACTCAAAAAGGGTATTAAATATTTGTTCATGGGCACACAGTTAACCAGTTGTTTGAGATAAGATCTGATCTTAGGTAATTAGTACTAATTCTAGTACTCTATTCATCAAGTTATGTTGTCTCTCAACGTCACATGATTTTTATGCATTGTTCTTTTAATATACACAGTCATTTTTACTATTCACTGCTTCTTTATTTATTGATTTTGTGCTGAGTAAATGATATATGCAATAACTAAGCATCCTTGTGTGCTTCTTTGTAAAAGTGATTCCAGTTTAACTAATTCTTGTGGGTAGCTTTTCCAGAGATAGCTCATTCAAATTGAGATGGAATTCACCAGAAAGATGGACTCAGAGCTAAGTTCTTATTATGCAGTTCTGAAAATCTACACATCTCTTGACAATGACATAAAGCGAAGCTTCATAGAGAGAAGCAGAGTTACAGGATAAAAGTTCCTTAACTCCCTAGTAATAATAGCTGAACATTGAACATAGAGAATGAACTTTCACTACCTCATCAGAGTATGGGCAAAGCGAACTGGGACTCCACCTGCTGCTTAAGTCACTGAAGTACCAATTTTATGGGATGTCCAACAAACTGAGAATATCAATATGTTGATATTCTATATCTATGCATCTATATATACACATCTACTAAACATGTATACACAAAAATGTAAATGAATACACATTTAGAAAGATATAAAATATGTAGCACTATAGATCTAGAGCTAGATTTAATCCCAATTCAGGATAACCAAGTGGTTCAGCAGATACAGTGCTGGGCATGGAATCAAGAAGACTCTTCTTCCTGAGTTCAAATCTGATCTCGAACAATTACTAGCTGTGTGACTAGGCAAGTCATTTAACCCCATTTGGCTCAGTTTCCTCATCTATAAAATGAGCTGGAGAAGGCAAACCACTCTAGTAGATTTGTTAGGTAGACCCCAGATGTCATCTTGAATAATTGGGCATGACTGAAACAACTGAACAACAAAAAATCCCAACTATTTTTTCAGAAAAAGAAACAGCATCCCCTCCCCTCTAACTTGCCTAAAGGCACAAAAACTATTCTAGTCATTGATTTGAATTCAGATCTTCTTACTCCAGAGGTAATGTTCTTTCCATACACACATGAAATCTTAGAGAATTATTTAGAATTATTATTTAAGAGGATTTAGAGGATATTTAGAGATTTAAGATGTTAACTGACTTACTAGGGCCACACAATCAATATCTATAAAAGACAGAACCTGAACTGCTTCTGTGTCTGTTTCCCCTCTTCTTTCTCTGTTTTCCTCCCTATCTCTCTGTCTCTATCTCTGTTCCCCCATTTTTCTTCTTCTTCATTCCCCTCTCTCTTTCCCCAACTCTCCTTATTCCATTCTCTCTCTCTATCTTTCCTTCCCCTTCCCTCTCATTCCTAGCTTTCTCCCTTTCTCTCCCTATCTCAGGTTATCTCTTGAACTTCTCTCCTTATTACCCTTTCAGCTTGTAGTATCTCATGAAATTGATGTGAAAATGTAGAGTGCTTTGCAAAATCTCTAATAATAAATACCAACTGCCAGTTTTGATGGTGATGAATTGGGATCATTTCTCTGTTGTGCCCTTTATGTCTTAGGACCCAGTTTGCTGATAACCCATGCTGGTATCCTGTTGTCACCATCTGCCCTCTGTTTCCTGGGTGTCCCATTTCCAGCTGGCCTCAAGAAAGGTTTCTTTTTCGCCTTTATTCTCCCCTCCCACCTTTGTTCCTCTTTCTTGTTTTGTCTCCTTCCAGAAAATGCCATGAGCATACTTCTGGATGTTTTAAAAGAGGATTTTCTGCAAAGCATTATAAGGGATCAAGGTAATGTTATAGTAACAAATAAAAAGGAACATAGATTAAACTTGGCCCTGAGCACCAACATAAGTTGGCAAAGTCTTTTTACCAAATGGGAATCAAACTTAATTATAAGATTCCATTAGTCTACTTTGCAATCCTATTGCAAAATAACAATTCACTTGAAGATGTTTGAATTTTACCTGCTGCTTTCTACTTGCTTCTTAGCATACAAGATGACTTTTGTGAGTGTGCTATTTCTCCAGGGCAAGTCAACATTTTTTCCTTCCCCATCACTTTTTTTGGAGCCCTGAATATCCCTGGGATACTTGCTGAATTGAGGATCACATGTAAGCATGAACTATAGCCAGGATTTACAGGTATCCCTATTCATGTAATACTTAATTATCATGACTTTACAAAATGTAAATCAATTGTGTTTCAGTAATGGTCATAAAATGCCTCTTAGTCTCTTGGTAGCACCAAAATGAGTTATGGAGCCAAAATAGGATGCTGCTGTTTGTAGGGCTACTAAAGTGGAATAAAAAATTGTCCCACTAATTGCAATCTGGATAAAACTGCTGTCACATTTCTATGGTAAGCAGGCAGTGTGACCCCAGTGGTAGTTAACAGCTGTTTAAGTCCAATTTAGGCAGTAATAAAGTAAATCCTCATTATGTTGTTGGTCCTGGGGACCAGAGTAATACCTGTAGGCAGATTTGTTATACATCACTCTATATGAGGTTGGATGCACAGTATAACAGAACCTACTTCAGAAAAGCCATTTATAGTATGATTCCACTGTAATTATATTTTAGTCTTTTTAAATTGGAAAAAACTAACAACTCTTTTCACATCCGTTTCACAATATATTGAGCACTGAGTATGGGTAAAGCAAGGACAAGAAGAGATCTAGAGACTTCTGGTACCAGGTATTAAATTCAAAGATGTGACAATTTGGATTCCTATGTTTTAGTTCTAAGCCAAAGAAAATCAAACCATTCTGTAGTCTCCTGGGAAATGTGGGACAGTCCCTATGGTGCCTTATCAGTATTAATAACTACAATTCTATAGTGTCTCACATGTATGATATCATTTGAACCTAAAAACAACCCCATGAGATAAATATCCAAAGTTCCATTTAGCAGACCTGAAAACAAAACTCATAAATGTGAACCTATAGTTATGAATCTAATATCGTCAGAGAGGGGAGTTCCTGGTCTTTATGTTCAGGACTATATTATTACTTCCCACTGTCTTGTCTCTCTGACTCCCCACATAAAAAGTTGCTTGAATCATTAAGACTCAGCTACATTCTAACTTTGGAATGTCCTTCAGAATTTGGGGCCTCCTGGCTCTTGAATATCTCTCTACCGTGGTAGTTCTATCCTTGGTAGTTCCTTCTGGAACTTCCAGCCTGTCCATGTTTAATTCTTCTCCTGGCTATGCTTCTAATTCTACAGAATTTGCTACTATGCCCCAATGAGTGTCCCTTCTCCCTCCTTGACCCTTTTCAGAACCCTTTTAAATGTTCTGTCCTACTAGAATGAGCTCTGAGACTCATTTTTGGTGTGCATTTGTATCTCCAATATTTTGCACAGTGCCTGGCATATAATCAGGGCTTAACAAATGTTTATTGCCTGCTTATGTTTAAAAATACTATTCTGAGAAGGGAAGAGGTAGGGAATAAGGATTTGTAGTGTATCTATTATGTGTCAGGCACATGTCTCATGTGATAGAAGTCTGTAAATTTCTCCAAACTACCAAAGGGACCTGAAATACAAGAAAGATTAAGAATCCTTAGACTAGATGAAGAATAGATTTTTATATTTCTCTGGGTAAGATCCTTCTAATCAACTAACCAGGGTGTAGGGAGTTTCTCTTTCTGTGTATAGCTCTCATGTGACAGGTGATATGGCTTATCTTACAATCAGTCCAAATCTATATGCTAACAAGAAGTGTCCTCATTAGCTTCTGATAAAAAGTACTCTATGAACACAGAATGCCCATGCAATACAGATAAGCAACATCTCCAAACTCCCTATTCTATCAGCTGCCCTTCTACAGAGATTTTGAAATTCAGGACAAATAGTACCTGGGGAGTCAGAGATGCCAGACCTCATTTTGTTTGATTTTCAATTCATGTTTTACATGACATATAGAATTGACATTGTATTGCTGACATTTTATTCCCTTTAAAAATATTAATCTTTCCCTCTACACTTTTAGTACCCATTAGGCAGCTGAAATCTTAGCCTATGGAAACAAAAGCATATGCTCATTTTAAGACTCATCCCTGCTAGGACATGCCATGGTAAACTCTACCTTTATTATTGTGAATCAAAAATGACCATGGGTAGTATATATTTGCTTTACTTTCTTAGATGCTAAAATTAGAGACAACTAGATAGAGTACCAGACCTGGAATCAAGAAGACTCATCTTCCCGAATTCAAATCTGACCTGAGACACTTACTTGTATGATCCTGGGCAAGTCGCTTAACACTGTTTGCTTCAATTTCTTAATCTGTAAAATAAGCTGCAGAAGGAAATGGCAAACCAGTATCTTTGTCAAGAAAACTCCAAATCAAGTCTTGAAGAGATATATATGACTAAAACAAATTACAACAGGAAAATGTTAAAAATTAATTTTATAAACATAGTATACTCCTTTCCCCTAGTGTAGAGAAAAACAGGAGAATAATACATATTTTTCTTTCGAGTTACTAACCTTTTAATTTTTAGGCCCTTGGTAGGTTGCGATAGAGAATCATGCTGATTTTAATAGACTTCCTCTTAATTTTTACTATCACAGAACTAGATAGAATATAGTGGGCTTTCAAATATCCAAAAAGCCTCATTTTAGTTAATTTTAATGTCCTTCTCTAATATCTTTGGGCAGAAATAGAGGCAAAGGATATATCTATATCTATCTATATAGATAGAAAAATAGACACACACACATATACACTTTGGGATAAAAGGTTCTCTTATAGCATGAAGGATTTCAACTCACTGGGGATATTTTGGAACATATTTCATATTTTTGGTCATGTTTTCTACCCAACAAATCTGTAATCTTAAATGTGATATCATTTAATTAATTATTACTAAGTCTCCTTAGAAGGATATCATAGTTAAGAAAGTTGGAAAAATTTATAGGTCAAACAAAAGAAAATAACAACTATCAATGAATGACATTTTCAAAGGGACCTGTAATATCATTGATCACTTAGTTATGCAATTCCCAGCAAAGACTGACTCTTGAAAGCTCTTAAGAACCATTCTCTCAAAAATCTCCACGGTGCTTAGTGAGTGATCACAGGAGTGTCTCTAGGTATCTACAAGCTCCTAAAAAATGGTTTTTCACTCTCTCCAGATGTTCCTTTGCCTGCAGTTCTCCAATGCGACCAGTAGGTGGTAGGACCAATCCATCTTCCAACACAGATTAAAGAACCTTTGCATGGAAGATGTATAGTGGTGGAGTATTAGGTGGTGTTGGGGATAGTAGTACTGAGTATTTGTCAGAGCTCACCTCTTTTAGTGGCACTTTAGTGGCTCTTTTGTGAGCCAGATCAAGGTGCCTCCACACTTAAATCTTTCCCTTTGCTCATGTCAACTTCTATTCTTACAAAAGCTTGTTCAAGTCAAGAATATAAACCTATTCCTCTATTTTTCAGTTAGATCAGACATTGGGTTAGATCAGAGTGAATCCAGTCTTTCCCCTCAGCTCCAATGTGATGTGTTTTTGGACCTTTGCATAGGCACCTGAATTGGATTTCCGCTTTATTCCAAGTCAAAGAATATCTTTTTTGGTTCAAAGTTCAGTTTAAACCTCATCTCCTGTACAAGAGCTTTCTACATTCCCTTAGCTGCTAGCTTCCCTCCACTTAATTTTATCTATTTTGTATATATTTCATAGAGGCTTATTTTTTATGTACCCATTTTATGTGAATGGGTAACACGCAGTCTCCTACAACAGATGAGATCTTCTTGAAAGTGGGGACTTTTAATTTTGTTTTTGTATCATATAGCAGAGTTCTTGGCAAACATGAGGTATTTAATAATGCTAATTAATTGATTTATTTAATCATCTGTTTCAGTAATTTCTTCAGATGACCTTTCCCAATTACTTTTGCTGTAGGTAGAAATATTCCTAGTTACTGCTCTGATTTCATCCTGTGTGCCTGTGTGGTGATGTCCCAAGGTGAGGTTCACTTGATATCAGCACTTCCTAATTATCCCAGGTAGGCAGGAGTAGCTCTATTTACCTCATGAGAATTAGCATGGGTCTGGCCTAGGGAGGAGGCAGGCAAGAGAATAGATGTAAGCCTAATGAGGAATAATAGATTTATTTCCTACAACACCCCAGTCTGTAATAGGGAGGTGGCTGAATTACTCATTCAATCACCATACATTTATTAGACAATTACTATGGACAAGCAATGAGGTAAGTATTGGAAACACAAAGATAAAAATGAAACAGTCTATGTTTTTAAGAAACAGACAATTTAAAGGAAGAGACTAGCATACCTATGCATATATACACGTAGATGTAGATGTAGTACAAAGACAAAGTCATATAGATAAGAGAAATATACACACTTCTATATAGTATATATATGTGGGACACATAAAGTGTATGCACACTTTTGCATATTTATAATGCAAATTTGCATATAGTATTTACAATAGAATATGTATAAAATACACATAGTATGCATGCATACACATATATATGTAGTATATGATACATATAAGGGGAGAATTTGTATGTGTGAACCCATTATATATGCATATATATATGCTATACATATGCTGTATACACTACCTACATACTCTGGGCAGCTAGGTGATAAAATAAAGTCCCGGGCGGGAAGTCACAAAAAATTCATCTTCTATTCAAATCTGTCCTCAAAATATATGAGCTATATTATATATATTATATATATAATATATATTATCTATATATTAATCCTGTTTGTCTCCGTTTCCCCATCTATGAAATGAGCTGGAGAAAAAAAATAGCAAATTACTCTAATAACTTTGCCAAGAAAATCCCAAATGGAGTCACGAAGAAAGAGTTGGACACATGGCTAAAAATGATTGAACAGTAATACACACTCTATATATTACAAAGAAGCACATGTTTATATATTCACAATATACATATATAAACACACATGCATGCATACATATGTATGTATATTATATATGTGTGTATAGATATACACATTGTTTATTGTATTCATGATATTGTATTCTTGTGTTCATGATACACACACACACCCATATATGTATGTATGTATCATGAATACAAGATAGTTTGAGAAGAGAGAATCCTAGCAGCTAGGAAAATTAGAATAAGTTTCATATAGAAAGTAGAAAATTAGAGATTCCAAGATGTGAAGGCAAGGAGGCTGTGAATTTCTGGGACAGAGACAGCCAAAACAAAGGTAAGAGATGGCATAAATTGTGTGCAGAGCAGCCAATGTAGGTCGGTATGATTGGGGAAAAAACAAATAACCAAACAACAATCTTTTTTATATAAATAAAGACAATAAGCCATACAATGTGCGGCTAGCAAAAAGCAGGCATGCAACCAAGATTTCCTCATACCAGAGTCACCTACTAACTCATCTCACTTTTCCAAAGAGCAGTCTTCCAATCTCAAAATAACATTCACTGCATTTGAAACCTAGGCACTCTGGACAAAATTGACATGATTACAACAGCACTTTTTATCACATAAGAAATTGATTGTTCCTTAATGTGAGTATACTCTATAAGAAGAATCTCAACCATATTCTCTACATACAGTTTGTACAATATGAAGAATGGAAAGCTTTCTGTTGGGCAATTTATATTTTTTTATTGCAACACTGTGACATCCATTACCTTCTAGTCTTTAGCCTGAAGTAAGGCAAAGTAGCTATTGCTTAAATTTATGGAAACATTTTTTGACAAGTATTCTTACCAGAGGAGTCCTTAAGTTGTTTTATGGTTTACCCTCCTTTGGAGATAACCAGGCTAAAGAAAATGGAAGTTCATTCTGATGAGTAAGGGAGAAAGTTTGTTCTATGGGTTGTTTAGGCAACACTATTATCTCAGTTTCAATTTTTGCTATAAATACTGAATCAGTTGGATTAAATAATGTTTTCTCATTTTCATTTGCCTGGTCTGTCTACAGGGTGCTTGAAATTACACTAAGATTTTTGAGACACTCTCTATAAGACATCATTATTAACCTAACATCATTTTGAAATTAATTATAATTATAATTTGAATAATTATCTCTAACACTTAGGACCTAATGAATTAAAAACAAAATGTCAGAATCTACACCCAAAGACCTGAAAGAAAGCTATTTAGGCAACACTATCTCTCTTGGCATCTGTCCTGTTTCTGGACAATTCTAATTATCAGGAGCTTTTTCCTGAGATGCCATCTAAAACTATCTGTTTCTTCTATTCACTTCTCTCATTTCTGCTCTCTGGAATCAAGTAAGGAAAGCTAAAATCCCTTTACATTAAATAGTTCATCTAATATGAGACAGAAACTAACCATTTTTCTTTCTCTTATGCAAAAAACTATATTTTTAGGTTAAATGTTACAATTTCACCAACTTATTATGTGCTGATCGAATATAATCTTGGAAGCTAAGATTTTCATTTTTTAAATCTTTGTACCCCTAGTACCTAGCATAATGCCTGGAATGTAGTAGATGCTTAATAAATGTTGATGAATTATTGATTGATGGCACAGTTTCCAGTTCTTCCATGATTTAAGTTACCCACTTGTAGGCACACTTTAGTTTATCCATATAATTCCTAAGCATTGGTTCCCAGCTATATCTAACCAGAGTAAGAAATAGTAGAACTATCTCCTTCATTTTGGATGACATTTCTATTAATGCAGCCTAATACCTCTTAGCTTTTTTTGTTATGTTACTCCACTGACTCACCTAAAACTTTCCCCCAGGCAAATCAGTTTCTAATTATGACATTCCTTACTTGTGTGATTGATTGTCTAAACTCAAGTTCAAGAGTAAAGTAAAATTTCCCTTTATTTCCTTTTTAAATTTGCTTTATTCATCTTATCATTCTAGCTTATCATTAACTTGTTGGATCTTCACTCTGTCCTCCAACATGTTAGAGATCCCCCTAGTTTTGTGTATTTTACATATTTGTTAAAAACACCATCTATACCTTCAATCAGGTCAATAAAAATTTGGACAGCACAGAGCCAAGCTACTAGAGGAAACTACACTAAATATGTTCCTTTCAGTTGACATTAATCCATTGATAGCTTCTTTGTGTTTCTGAAAAGTCAACCAATTCTAAACATACTCAAATTTCCTATCATCTAACCACTATTAGTCTGCTTTGCTCCCAAAGGTAATATGAGATTTTTTTTAGTATTGCTAAAAATCTAGTTCTTTGATACATTTATGCTTTTCTTTGATCTATCAGTCTAGTTACTATATTGTTAAAGAGGCAGAATGATATTAGTTTGAAATAGCCTGTTCTTGAAGTAATTCAATATTTTATTTTATAAAGTCATCTTGGAAGATCTCTAATTTGCCTTTTTCTTTGAGAAAAATGTTCTCTCTGTGTAGAATGATTATGCAAGTCCCTACTGTTTAGCAGAGGTTATAGCTTAGATGAGGAGTTCATTGAGTATTTATAATCCTTGGATTAAAAACTCTTTGACGCTGACATAATATATATATATATATATATATATATATATATATGTGTGTGTGTGTGTGTATGTATGTAGGCATATATATATATGTATGTATGTATATATATATATATATGTATGTATATATGTGTATACACCTATGTCTTAATCAGATGCCTTGAAGGTAAGTATTTGGGGTAGGGGGAAGAAGAAAAGAAAAGGATGAGCCATAAAAGGGAATTACACCTTGCTAAGCAAAAGAAATAAAACTTGATTAATTAAAAAAAAAAGAGATAGAGATGGAACTCGAGTAGAGAAACATGGTAAGATCATCATTCATAGAATTGGTCCAATACCATACCTACAACAAACATTTGGAATCAAAATTGGACATGTAATTTTCTTGGTATGTAGAAATTCTAGGAGAAGAAAGTCCCTCTACCAATATTGTATTTTTACTCTAACTTATGGTCTTAGGGAGTTTTTCTAGAGCATTAAGAGGTTAAATGACACGCTTACACTCACACAGCCAATATATGTCAGAGGGTATGACATGAACCCAAAGCTATTCAGCTTTCTATTCACTGCACCATGTTTCCTCTCAGGACTAATGTTCCAGATGGATAATGAATTTGGCTCAGAACAAAATAGAAACAACACAGGCCAGATTATATTTGGGAAACTGTGCTGGTTTAATTACTTCAAGCTTCTTGAAATAAAAGCCCACTTTTTAAAGATCAAAAATCTTCCTATGTTGCAATATGGACTATGAACTCTACATATCATGGTTAACACAGAATTTACACTCTGGGTCACATAAGGGAAAGTCAAGAGGATCGATGAGCATTATTACCTTGAACTATATTGCCAGTAAAAAATTATACAGGGAGAATTGGTATAGAGGATGTCATGAGAGAAATACATAATTAGGAAAGAGAAAAGGGGAAGGGAAAAAGAGACATGGGGACAGACACAAATAGAAGAAAAACTCTTAGGAGCATAATCCAGATTTCATCTTAGTGTTTGATGCCATCCTTTCCCTATAGCAGTTGTTCCACAAAGTCCCCAGGCAGGATCCTAGAGTCTTGTTTTATGAGAGAGAGTATAGAATGCTAATTATTAAGTAAGCAAAATAGGAGTTTGTCTATCTATCCTGGCATCCTCCAGGGAATATATCATCGTGGGAAGTTGGTAGTGAGAAAGTAATTTATTAGTCAGAGGTATTGAAACATATGCCATGTAAGAAAAGTCTAAAACAGCTGTGATAATTCCATTGTCACTTTCTAATTTATTTAACAGCTATTTGTTGCACAGCCCACTAAGGGTGATGTATTCGATGGAGAGAGATACTAAAAAACAAAACACAGTTCTCACTTGATAGGATTTTACATTATAGATGGTAAATCAAGGCAGAGCAAATGAAGATCTTCCCAGTGGGGGGATCTGACTCAAGCCTATAAGGATAGAGAAGATTCAGCCCCTGAGAAAACAAATGATCATAGAATCATAGATTTAGGCTAGATATTTCAGAGGTCAATGCTCCCCCTCCCTGGGAGATTTAATTCCTCAGCTCTAGCTATACTGTTCTGATTAGTGAATGAATTCAACTCCGCCCTTACAAACCGATCTAGCCATACTTCATATCCTGTTAAGCTTTTAGCATCACATATGTATCACTAACTCCTTCCTTCCCCCACAGATTTTGTAACCCTTGCTTTGGGAATAGCAATCAATATTCTTGTTGCTTCTAGAAAAGACATAGCAACTGACTCTCCTTTGGTTTCACTCATCATTTTTGTTATTACTCAGATAAAAATTGTCCTTCTTTGGACAATATTTCTTGATGTGTTTTGTATCCACTTTCATTAGAATATAAGTTCTTGAGGGCAAGGACTATTTTACTTTTTTTTTTTCTATAAACAATGCCTGGCACAGTGTCTCCAAGTGGTAGATATTAAATAAATATTCATTTGTTCATTCTCCAGTCCAATCTGCTAAAGACTAAGGCTAAAGACTGGGAAATTAAGTGACATATCCAGAGTTACAGGCAGAAGAATAGGGAAATTAAGTGATGTGTCCAGAGTTACACAAGCATTAAGTAAAGGAAAACTGAATGAAGTTTGGATGGGAGAGAGGAGGTTTTATTGAAAAGAGTGAGAACAAAGAGTTGGAGGAGGCTTCCTATTAGAAAATATTAGGAGCTAAATTATTTTATATTCCTTTCCCCTTAGTGATAGCCAATTCAGGGCTATTTTTTTTAAATAGATGTATTCTCAAGTATCATGGAGAAAGTCTCCTACATTCGAGCAATACAACTGGCTTTTACTGAAAAATCCAATAATCTTCTCAAATTTCTGCTTTAAATTTTCCATGGTATATGCCAGCCGGGATGGATAGATAGGCTAACACCAAATTAGGAAGGGCTTTGAATGCCAGGATAAAATTTTGGATTTGATTTTCTAGATCACAAGAAACCATGATTTTTTTTTTGTTTGCTTGTTTGAACATGTGCGTGACATGAAGATTAATCCTTCAGGACAGATAGGAAGAAGAAATTAGAGACAGGAGGCAGGAGTGAGGAAAAAATAGTTATCCTACTGCAGAAATAATGAAAACTTCCACTAGCCTCATTGAAGGATTTAGTGATTCCATATAGGAACTCCAAGGAGGTGGCTAATGTCAATAAAGAAGCTGGGAAGAGGTAGATTGTTATGGAGCAGCAGAAAGACAGCCAGAGATAGCATCAAAGAACTTGGGTTCAAAATGTGGCTCTTTTATTTGTTACCTGTGCAAACTGTACTGGTAACCCTTTGGGCCTCAGTTTCCTCATCTATAAAATGAATGAGCTGGCTGAGTTGACCCTTAAGAACTCTTAAAACTCTAATTTTATGAACCTATGACTCTGTTCTTGAGACGTTTGGAAACTGGAATAAGAGAGTCTACAGATTTTCCTTAACATTTGCAATGCAATTCGTCTGAATTGCTTTTCTGTCTTTCTCCTTTCTGGATTTCAAAACAATTTGCCGTTAGTATTAGTTCAAATTCTGGCCTTCTCTTTGTCTTCCAAAACAAAATCTCTGAAAAGGACTTTCTATAGTTTGTAAACCATCTAGAGTCACAATTGATAGGGAAGTTTCCTCCTTTCCTAGCCTTTTTATTTTTAATTATAAAAAAAGTTTTCTTTTATATTGTGAATAATAATAATTAACAAAATTTTCAATATATATAAAAAACAGAAAAGAGGATTGAATAAGAAACAGGGAATCTTTGTTGCATATGATTTATTACTTTTTATTAAGTATAAGCATAATACATATAATTTAACAAAGTAGTAACAATACTGTTCTAATTATTTATATCCTTTTTTGCATTTTTGTTTTGGGGGTTTTGTGACTATTATAATAGTTCTAAAAGAGATTTTTCCATCCTTTGTTTCAGAACACTGGACATCCTAAGTGTTTAGGACAGAGCATATAGACTTCCTAATGCAGATCAAATAGAATACATTTAACATAGTTGCCTCACTTTCTTTTCATGATCAAAGCTGAGTCTTATTGTACTTTCCATTGCTCTGACTTCATTGGGCAAAGTAGATAGTGAGGTGGAAGAAACTGAGGTATTGGCAGATTTCTTTAATTCTCATGAAGACAGGGGATAAACAGAACTTATGCTGCAGCCACAGAGGGGAATCATGCAACCCTTCTCCCCAATCTGTCTCATTGGTAAGAAGCAGTGGTAGGAATTTGAAAAGGGAGCATCAAAATTGGTTGAGACAGTTCATCACAGTGTCTAAGAATTAAGGGAAATTTCTCAGGAGGATTTCTGAGCACAAATGGGATTTTTTCTTTTAGAGTTGTAAATAGCTTTGAGAAAAAATTTCCTATTGTGGGATTGAATCTGGTTGCAGGAAAAAAAAAGCCACTGAAATTTGGAATGTAGGAGAAATTGTCAATTAGGGCACATTTAGAATCAGATTTGGAGCTCAAATAACAGAAGACATTTAGTTCAACCCCTTCATTTTACAGATGAGTCAACTGAGAACTGGAGAAGATAAATGACTTCTCTAAAATCACACAGATGGTATATAGCAAAATCAATATTTGAACCTCAGTTCTCTACCTCTAAATACAGTGTTCTTTCCATTACATGGGTTTGGCAGAGGGGGATGGTAGCTATTCTAGTAACTGTCTTGTAGAAAACCTTATACTATCTTTACTAAAATTTCCAAAGTTGTGTTCATTTTCCAACTACTTCCTATCAATTTAAAGGATGTCTGGAAAGCTTGGTAAACTCTTAAAAAACACCACCACCACCAAAATAAAAGTCAACTAGTAATGGACTATATTAAAAGAACCCCTTGTGTTCCATTTAGGACTGGAACCTTAGAGGTCATCTGGTCTAATCCCCTCACTTTAGAGATGAGGAAATAGGACCAGAACAGTTAAATAACTTGTCAGAGTTGACAAATCAGGATTTGAACTTAAGTTTTTCAATGTCAAATCCACTATTCTCTATTCTATCATCATTTCAAGTTATGGAAATAGAATCTCAAAAGATAGTTAGAAACAAAATATTTTCTCAGGCTTTCTACCAACACCAGATGCTCCATCTATAATTCAACCACATTTGTTCTTTTCCAATCTCTTTCAATTACCTGGTAAAAAGCAGAGTCAGGAAAATCTGAGAAATACCAAAGCATAAATTATAAAATTAATGATCAGTCCAAATTTCTAAATGGCCTAGGGAATGACATGATATACAATATAAGAAAAAAAAAACTGCAAATTGAAAACACCATTTAAAAATGCTTTTATTCCACTTCTTTTCTTCCCACTTCAGGGGAAGTACCAGATAGATAGATGATAGATGATAGATAGATAAATAGATAGATAGAAAAAGATAAAAAGAGATAGGAAGATAGGTAGATAGATAATAGAGAAGTGGCAGATAAATAGGTAGATTAAATAGAGAGGTAGATAGAGAGATAGATATGTAAATAGATAGCTATATAGAAAAATAGATATAGAAACAAGGAGAGAGGAGACAGAGATGAGAGCAAGACACACACACACACACACATACGCACACACACACACACACACACACACACAGAGAGAGAGAGAGAGAGAGAGAGAGAGAGAGAGAGAGAGAGAGAGAGAAATGATGTATAGAAAGCCTAACTAGCAAGAGAATCCCGATTCTTAAAGAAGTCTGGCTCTCAACATAAGCATTCAATTAAGGTAGGAATTTCTTTTTCCATTTTTGTTTTAGTGTCCCCAGGATCTAACATAATGCTTGACATATATAGGTGTTTAATAAATGCTTGATGAATATTGGGTAGGTTTTGTTTCCATTCTCTAAGTTCCTGGAGGGCAGGAACTCTGCCATAGCCACATGTCCTTGCTGTATTGTGTGGTGTTTTATTGGTTTAACATCCATCTCAGTATCTATAGGACTACTTAAACTTAGAGTTAAATTTAGAGTTAGGAGTGAATTCCAAGTTCATGTAGTGCTGCCTTATTTTATAATTTTCAGTTGAACCCTGCAGGGGCTCTGTCCCAAAAGACTTAGTGCAGCTTAAAGCTACTATATATAGGTGCTTTTGCATATATATGTATGTTTGATGAGATAGTACATGTAGTTAGTAGAAAGTATATATAAGATAAAATATATAAAAGTATATAATACCATATTAAATAGTGCGTGCATACATATTTGTTAGCTACATATATCTATGTCTACATATGTGTATTATATATGTGTATATATTAACACACAGACATATATACACAATTACATATACACAAACTGTCAGATCTTATTAAGAAAGATTTTAGCTATATTCTAGTAATGAATGATGTATTTATTTTCTGAGGTCCAGTAGATACGATTGTTTGGCCACAACTCACAAAGAGCATACATGAGGGTCTATGGGGCTGGTACACTACAATAGTGGAGGCAGAATCATTACTGATAAAATCACTGTTGCTTAAAATGTTATTGTATTTTTCACATACATACATGCACACATACATGTACATAATTCATGCCCCCTCCCACATATTTGACATGCAATTTTATCAAAGAAGCACTTTTCTAGCTGACTATGACATTGTTCTCTAAGATCATTTATTTTTACATTTTCTTGCAGCTATCTGTAGTTCTTTGAATATTTTTTCTCATTTATAATTTATCAAAGAATTCCCACAGAATTCTACAGAGGTAAAAGCCCTGGAATTCAAAACACAAGCAAAGAATGTGTACTTGGGTACACAATCCAACTAATGAAAAAGCAAGCTCAAACCTTCACATTTCTCTAGATATTTGAAAGACTTTATAGCAAATCATTTTTCTCTCTTGTAAGAAGAAGAAATGTTCTTTGAAGAAATGTAAAAACTTTTTTTTCCCCCCACAGATGATTTAGTGCTTAGCTGGCATATAAGTAATAGCCATGTTGGGTCTCAGCAGATCCTCCCTAAAATTCATCTTGTTTTAGTATTTTTCTTTTGTGGGGAAAGATTTGAACCTGGAGAAGGGAGAGGGCTAGTAAACTTCTATGAGAATAGTGATAATGGAAGTGTGAAACCAAAAAGGGAAGGCATGAAGCAGAAGTAGACAAGATTCAGTTATAGAAAAGCTTAACTTTATTGACAAATAGCATAGGAAGGCTATTTGGATGGAGATTTAACCAGATGAATATGGGACCTACTAGATTTAATGTTTTGGTTAGTGGGAAAGGAGAAACAGTATGACATGTAAAGCAGAGATGAGAAAGGGAAAGGAGCTAAAATGTAATTTTTATTCCAGGAACTTTGTTATTTGATTAGAGACAGTTCATAGAGGAACTAAAACAAAAGTCTTGGAACATATTGAGCCTGGTATTCACCTGTAATAAAGGCTTAGATACATTTAGACTAATTTGGAAGGACTGAGGGCCACTATACAAAATGCGTTGAACTTAACTATTAAGCCCAAATTGTAGAGAGGACAAAGGTTACCTAGGTTGTAACTAGTAACCCACTACATTGACATCAAATATGAAGGTATGTTCTCTAATAGACACATGTAGTACTAGATAAAGGGCATCCTAATCAGAATCCTTTACCAAAAGTTCGCTTAAACTGAATTGAAATAATTTGAGTACTTCCTCTTCGAATTTTAATCAATTTTGTTAATTTCTTCGAGGGGTATTCTATATTTCTCACTCCCCAGGGGATGGAACAGAAAATTTAAAAATTGGAAAGTATTTAATGAAAAGAAAAAGTGAAAAAAGTACTGACAGAACCACTTGTTTGTCTGTAAATCATTATCAGAATTATGGGGGTAATGAACTTTCCCTGCTATCTTTTAGTTACTTAAATCATTCATCATTAAGTAGTTACCTGGGTAAATATTATTGAATGGAATCAAATGGAGTCAAGCAGATAGAGCACTGGCAATTCAGTTCATCAAAGATGGTATTACTGATGAAAAAAAAAACAATTCTCCTTGTTATTCTTTTTAGATGACATGTTTAATACTGATATTTGGTTTAGTCTTAGCCAAATATCTAATAAATTCAGTTTTGTTTCTTCTTATAAATTTATCAAAAATGAATTTTTGTTGATTTGTTTTTATATTACTATCATTATTTCTGAGGGGCAAAACCTCCCTCTAACTTCTTCTCTGAATCCTTTCTTATGACAGAGAAAAATAAACAAAAAAAAGTTAACTGGATCTTATTGAATGAATGAATGAAGCTTTTTGGGCTAGTCATCCTCTCCCTGCTTAAATAAGGGTTATATTTCATTATATCTTTTCTAAGATCATTGTTGTTGTTTAATTTACTCAGAGTTTGTCACAATGCTATTATGTATATATTTTTTCTGTATATTATCTCACTCTGTATCACTTTATGCAAATCTTCTCATGTTTCTCAGGATTCCTTATATTCATCATTTGTTACTGTACAATAATAGTTTATTATTTTAAGTTTTATTAGTTTTATTATTTTAAGGTGCCACAGTATTTTTTTATCAACTATTTTTTACCTAATGAGAATTTATTTCATTTCCAGTTCTTCACCACCAGAAAAAGTACTTAGAACACAGACATAGACACAGATACAGACACAGATTCCCCCCCCCCCCATATATACTTTAGTATGTTAGAGCTTTGTTTCTATCTTTGAAATACTTTAAATATATGGTCAATAGGCTCACTGAGCGAAAAGATATAAACAATTTAGTCACTTTTTTTTGCATAGTGTCAAAACTATCTCCAAAATGGTTAACTGTATTCACAGAAAATATATTAGTGTGACTATTTTTCCAGGACCCCTTCAAAATTGTTCATTTCAACTTTTTGTCATTTTTTATTAGTTTGTAGGATATTTAGCAAAACCTCATAGTTGTATTAGTTTGCATTACTCATACCATTAGTGATTTATAGCATTTCTTGCATTGCCATTAACAGTTTGCATTTTTTCTTATGAACACTGTTTATCTCTTTTGACCACTGCTGGGAGATTAATCCAGGATCACTGATTGGCCAACAATATGTCCCTGCCCAAACCTCACTTGGTTAGTACTTGGGTTTTGATGGCTCAGAGTGAGTGTAAATAGCAATTGTTTTTGTATGGGGCAGAAACACTGAGGGTCTCCCTTCCCAGATTGGTTTTTTTTTTTTTTTACACTAGGTAAAAGAGATCATTTTTGACCTCATTTGTTATCTAGTTTTAATCCCTGAATGGGTGTCACCTCAGACCAACTGAAACTTGGGAAACCTTAGTTTAGGAAAGCCAAGGTCTCCCACTGCTTGGGGGCCATCTTTAGTTTTTGTAATCTATATCTTGTCACACACCCAGATGGCTTTGGAAGAGAAAGTGAGATTGGTAACTTTGCACAATCCTGTTTCACTTAAATCCAACAATAACAACTAGGAAATGGCTGATCTTTGTAACTCCATGGATCATAGCCCATCAGCTCCTTCTATCTTCTGTTTCTCAAAGTCTGTCCAAGTTCATGTTTGTCCCATGATATTATTTATCCATCTCATCCTCTGCCATCCCTTATACAAAGTAACAGCGACTTGGTGTGGTCAACTATGTGTTGATGTGTGATGATCAGTTATGATAGATCATATCAATGCAATGATCGGAGAGCATTCCAAAAGACTTAAAATGGAAAATGCCTTTCTCATACAGAGAAAGAACTATGGAGTCTGAATGCAGATTGAAGCATAACTTTTTTGTGGTTGCTTTTTCTTTCTTATGTTTTTTCTCCTTTTGTTATGAGTCTTCTTTCAAACATCACTAATGTGGAAATATATTTAATATGATTGTACATATATAATTTATATGCAACTGCTTGTTCTCTGGAGGGGGGATGGATGGTGGAAGAAAAAAAATTAGAATTTCGCAGAGTTTTGCAGAGATGAATATTGACAATTATCGTCACGTACAATTGGAAAAAAATATAAAATACTATTAAATAAAGAAAAAAGTAGAATTGGAAAAAATGTTCTTAGCTACTATTTGGTTTAATCTTATGGCAAACAATTGACCAATTCAGTTTCTTTTTAAAATACTAAAATTGATTGTTTATTATTGTTTAGATAATATGACGGGATGAGTTAGTGTACTTTTTATATTTCAGCAAGGTGTTTTGGTATTACATTGGGTCCTAAAGCCTGGTATCCAAACAAATTGAGGTAGGAAGACAATATAGTAAGATTTTATCCTAAACTACACATCATATTTGAAGCCTATAGATCAGATTTCTAGTAACTAATTAGTCAAACTAAAATAAACTCCATCAAAGTTGTTCTCACCTATACAATTTAAGTTTCTTTTCTGATAAATTTATTTCTTGCCTAAGTTGTTTTTTTTAAAACTATTTGAAAACTACCCCTTGGGACAGGGGAAGAAAATACCTCTACTTTTATGTGAATATACATTAGTAAATATTCTATTGTCATTTAATACTTTATTATTATAAAAATCACTATCTCTAGTTCTTCCCTATCTCTCTTAGTGCCAAACTTGTGTTTCTCAATGATAAATGGAAAGTTGGGATTTTATTTTCCAATTTTTTTTTTAGTCTGACAAATAGGAAATGCCACATATATTTAGGCTGGTAGCTAATAAACAAACTATCTATGTGCTAGATAGTATGCTAATTACCAAATATACAAAGGAAGATAAAAGACAATCCTTACTCTAAAGCAATTTACCTTTAATGGATAAAGACCAATCATAATAATTGGATAGTACCACTCCTGAGTAGTCACTATTAAACAAAGCTTTTTGTGATGAAAATATTTTCAATAGGGAAACAATTAGGATAATATTTTCTGAGCTTCTAATAAAAAACTTCTTATTATAAGCCTAATCTGGGCATATATTGGAAGGGTTGGGTTTGGTTTCAAGTATAAACTTTGCAAAGCAGTCCAATATTTCATTGTCTGGAAATATCCTCATCTTCAGAAAGGCATTTCTTTCCTTTTTTGGTCTCTCCTTGGGTGGCATTTACATCTTTGTTTTGTGGGAGTATTAGTTTGTCACTAATGCAGTTGAGTAAATAGTGACCATATTATTCTAATAGTACTATTGAGATATCAAAGCTTTTACTATTGTGGTTTTATGTAATTACCTGACAGTATATATGTTTAGTACATTTCCACTCTCAAAAGTTAGTTTACCTCTCTCCCTTCCCACAGTGTGGGTAGTGATGAATTGTTCTCAGTGTTCTGATCTCAGTGTTTCCTATGCCTCCTTACCAAGTCAATTTATCCCTTAAAATTCTGGCCCATTGCTGATATTATTTTAATCCTTGGTCTTTATCCAGTTTGACATAAATATGTGCTACTTCTAAGTGGGTAAAACATTTAGAGAGGTGGAGTTGCTCCTTATCTTGTTTGGATGGGCTTGAATAAGTAGAACATCTTGGGAAACCATGTGAGATATTATCAACATTTTGTAATTGCTGGACCTACAGTAGAACAATTAAATGAGCTCCTGAGAACATGTATTTGAAAGTAGATTCCAGAAAGACAAAGAGTGGACATCTTTCAAAGATTTTTATCACCTAAAACTTCCTCATAATTGGGAGAAGAATGTAGAGAAAGTGAGGTTATTCAAACATTTGAATAATTGACAAAAGCAAAGATGCTTTATTGTTGACATAAACAATCAAGTCAAGAAAATACACCAAATAGGTGGAAAACAATGATTTTGCTTCCTCTTCCTAGCTTTCCTTCTGCTTCAAATTCATTTGTATGGCAAACTAAGGAGAATCTTGGGAAATTCAATCCCAAATCTGATAGTTTTCTGAGAAAAATGACTGCACCAGATGAAAGAAATTAAAAAAAAAAAAAAACCACTGTTGCTAGGCTGTTGCTCAGGGATCCCTACCTGAAAACTGTGGAAATTCTAGTCGAAAAAAGAGCTCATGACATGAATCTTAGAGAAGATTGAAATGAGAGGATCCAAGAATTATTGAGTCTTATGATATGAAGTGATGTCAGCAACTCAAGAAGCACTTTCTACATCCAATGTACTGTGCTAACTAGTAGGGATATAAAGAAAAGCAACAGTTCCTACCTTACAATCTAATAGGGGACCAAACATATAAACATCTATGTACAAACATGTCATATACAGGATATATTAGAAATAATCAACCAAAGGAAGGCACTAATATTAAAAGAGAGCAGGGAAAGCTTTTAGTAAAAGATCAATTTTACCTGAAATGTCAAAGAATCCTGAAGGCAGAGTATTTTAAGCATGAGGGACAGCCAAGGAGTCTAGTGTCATGGGATCATAAAGTATATAGAGCTAAGTACATGTAGGGTTGCAAAACTACAAATTGGCAATAAACCACTTTGGTTAATGAGAAGGCATTATAAGTTACAAAGGATCACAAGTCTTCAGAGATACCAGGACACAGCCTTTGGAGACATTCACAGTTAATATGCATGACATTGGATGAAGACTAAGGAAGGAGACTGAGAAGGAAATGATTCAAAGAATCAAGAGAGAGCAGTCATGAAAATCTTGTAAGAAAGAGCATTTCAGAAGGAGGATATCATATACAGTGTCAACTGCTAGAGAGCAGTCAAAAAGGGTTGAATTATGAAAAGATCATTAGATTTGGCAATTAAAAAAGCATGTATAACTTTGAAGGAGTAGCTTCAGTTCAATGATGGGATCAAAACTAGACTGTAGAATTTAGGTAGATAAATAAAAGAAGAAAGAGAGTCATTTAGGATATATGGCTTTCTCAAAGACTAATTACAAAGGGAGGAGAGAAATAGGACCTCATGTTAAGGCCTTCTCTCTATTGATTATCTCCAATTTATCCTGTATATATTTTGTGTGTACATAGTTATTTGCTTATTATCTATTCACCAGTTTCTTAAACTGTGGGTCATGACTCCATATGAGATCTCAAAGCTATATTTTTAGGCTGGGGCATCACAAAATTTTGATTTATTGTCAGCAAATGTTTGATTTGTATTCCTATTTTACATGATTATATACCAGGATTATATAAAAATTTCTTGGGCAAAAAGTAGTCCTGAGTGGAAAAAGTTCAAGAAGCCCTGGAGAACACTGAGAGATTAATTTTGAACAATCATTTACAACAAGGATAAAGTAGTACTTAGCTTCTTCATCTTCATATGGAAATGTTTATTACTGTTAAAGGCAGTAACATCTTCTCTAGCTGGCTAGGATTCTTGGTGTCATTCCCAACTCTTTATCTTGCTTTTCCTCTGTAGCCAATCATTTACCAAATCTGCAATAGCTCCCTATTGCACCCAGGATTAAATATAAACTTTTTTTTTTGTTTGGCATTTAAAAGCTTTTCATAACTTAGCTCCTTTCTACCTTTCCAATATTCTTATATGTTATTCCTCAGCACATATTCTGCATTCCTGTCTCAATTAGTTTATTTTATTTGTAGTTTCTCAAAGTTCCATTACTCATATGCCTTTGCACAAACTGTGTTTGCTTCTTTCTGATTTCCTTCAGAATCAGATAAAATCCTACCTATTCTAGGAGGCCTTTCCCAGGTCTCTCTAACTATTAATTCCGTCCCTTTCACCCTGTATTTATCTTTCTGTACCTTTTATTTTTATGTTGTCTCTCCATTAGGATGTAAGCTCCGTAGGAGCAGGAAATATCTTTTGGCTTTTTTTTTTTTTTGTTAACTATAGACTTAACACATTGCCTGGCACATACTAAGTGCTTAATAAATGCTTGTTGACTTGACTTAAAAATAGATGGGATATAGTTTAGATTATTGAGAGCCTGAAGTATTCTTCTTCCCTTGACTCCATTTATATTTTTCAGTGTTCATAGAATTCTATTAAAGATATATTGAATACTTGGTTCTCTCCTTAATTATAATCAGCTTGTGTTTGAAAGCTAGTCTTCATTTGAGACACAAGATATGTTGATCACTTTGGACATGTTGTATTAGAGCTGTTCCTTCATCAGGTTGTTTTGGCTTCTGGTCCCCAATCTCTTTTTTTCCTTCTTGGATGTCTAGCTCTGTGCACTAGTCCATCTTCTAGCATATCTGCCTACAGAAGGGAATAGATGATTCTGTTTAAATTATCACTTAACCTCAGTGATCTATGCCTAGGAAAATGTGTATAATGTACCCAACTAGTGGATTATAAGCTACTTGAGGAAGATAGTTTAGTTTTTTTCTTTATATCCTCATTACCTAATTCAGTGCTTAGCACATATTCAAATTATCTCATAGATTTGGATGTTCTAAGGTGGAAGATTATAATCCACCCATGTTTATTTAACACTCATTCATGTTCTTCCATATATAAGAGACCTTCTTCACTTTATCTTGACAACAGAGGAGCAGTCTACCTTCTCACAAGATGGCTAGCCCATCTTCTTTACTATCATACATGTCCTTGATAATACCTTTCAATTCTATTTTTCTCTAAACTTTCCTTTTAGTTCCTGCAGATAACTCACACCTACCACATGTCTCCGTTGCTCTCTGCAATATTTATTTTTATTTTTCAGAAGTGTTACTATTCCATATTTCACAGCCACGTGACAGTAATGATAGACTATTGGTATTAGTAAGGCCTTTGGTTTCAGAAAAAAACCTTGGCTCATTAAGAAAGCTTTGTAAAATTCAGTAGACACTTAAGTATATCCTGTGCTGAATTGAATTGAATGTCTTGGAGCCTTGCGGGGCTGTTTTCTGTTGCCTCAGCATGGTTTCCTTGCTCACACATTATCTGTCAGATCAATTGTGCCAGTTCTGAGTAGCTGGGGGGTGCAGGGGAGCTGTTCCTTTCACTCACACAACTATATAGTTCATCAATAGTAAAGCATCAAGTACAGGCCCCCCAGGAGCTTACAACAGTCCAGCTGAGATCTATGCTCTCTCCATAAGCATTGTACTCCTGATAACTGCCTTCTGCAGCAGCTTCTCTCCAGTCTTAACAGTTAGAGATCTTTCCCTCATGATAGTAGGTAGTTAGGAATTTCATTGACACTCTATATTCCAACAGTAGTGATCTGACCTTGTAGAATTACATTTTCTATATACAACGTATATAGATATACAAAGTATTATAAACAAGTTTTCAGAGGAACTCCAATAAATGCCTATATTTCGATTCCATTCTTTCATTAAATCTGTAGCATATTTCAGTCAGCCCTCAGTGGGATCCTCCCTTGGTAGATGCAATTGCTGGATACAGTTCCTGAAAAGAATTGTAGTTTTTTGCATTGGCTCTTCTGTGGGGAGGGTTGGTAAGCTAATGCTTGTTTTTGTAGATAGGATTACAACACCAGCACTTTCTTTTTTCAGAGTTGGTTTGGGGATGTAATGAGACACTTGTGAATCATTGAACATTTAATAAAGGAGGATTACTTTGGCCATATAAAGCAAGGATATAAGAAAAAAAGGATACCGTAGCACTTATCTTTGGTTTTAGTAGATGTGGGCGCTCTGGTCTCCTCAGGAAATACATTTGATTAGTTGGTCTGCAGAGTATGGTGAGTTACATGGGCTTAGGTATATACTAATTCTGAGAGGCACCAAATGACTACCTGTGATTGCCACCCTGTATATACCCAGAGCAGGTAGTTACAACAGGAAAGTTAGGACCAATCAAATTGTGTCAGGAAAGCTGGAGGTACCAGGGTTATTTATCAGGGAAATACTGTTAGGAAGCTACTAATCTGATCACATCTATATTCTATCCTCAGATGTCACTGATATACATGGAATTGCTGGTTTTGATAATGTCACTGGGCCAAAACAAGGTGAAATAATGTGCATCTTATTTTAGGTTAAGCAACTACTAGTGTATTCCTTACTTTATGCTCAGTTATTCTTTTTTTTTTTTTATACTGGGATAACTAAATTGTATTTATAAATCATTAGTCATTTTATTTATGAGGATTATCTAAATAATTTCTATTAGCTGTTGTTTCTTTGAGAATACTAAACACCATTACTGGTTAAGGTAGTGTATGTAACCCCATGACTATGATATACACCCCTATATGTATTCCTTAGTTTAGGAGAATTAGGGATAAAGTGATAGGCTTAGAATCAGGAAGTTCAAATCTGAATTCAAATCTGGTCTCAGATATTGGCTAGCTGTGCAACCCTGGGCAAGTCCCCTTATCCTTTTTGCTTCAAATCTGGTCTCAGATATTGGCTAGCTGTGCAACCCTGGGCAAGTCCCCTTATCCTTTTTGCTCAGTTCCCTCATATGTAAAATGAACTGGGAAAGGAAATGGAAAAACTAGTCCAGTATCTTTCCCAAGAAAATTCCAAGTGGGGTCATGAAGAGTCAGACATGACTAGAAAATGACCAACCACAGACACTCATTTCTTGGCTCATATTTGGTAACATCTTAATGTGTTTATCACCATGGTATAAGATCAAACAATATCATAGCACAGAGGAAAGTACTCCCAGGAGTGTTTGGTATGGGTTAATTCTGGTCAAAAGCACTAATCTTCCAATATATGAATAGACATAGTAGTTACAAAACTTGCTACTCAATCATAATGTATTATAAAAGCTCAGCAATGCTGATAAAACAATTCAATGCATTTTATACATTATAGTATAATATAATAATTAATTTATGAAGCCAGTCTGACTTAAAAAATTCACTCTGGCCTCCTTGCTGTTTTTTACATAAGATTCCTTTTCTTGACTTCAGGCATTTTCATTCTGTCTCCATGCCTAGAATTCTTTATTTTCTCACTTCTCCCTCTACCTTCCCTGACTTTTAAAAAAATCTCATCTAAAAAAATCTCCATGTGCAGGAAGTCTTTTCCCTGTCTTCCTTTAATGATCACCCCCTTTCCATTGAGATTATTTCCAATTTATCCTATACATATCTTGTTTGTACATAGTTGCTTACATGTTATCTCTCTCTATTAAGTTATGAACCTCTATGGGCCAAGGACTTTTTGCCTTTCTTGTATCTTCAGCATTTAGCACAGTTCCTGGCACATAACAAGTGCTTAAAAAAGACAAAGAAGGCTTTTTTGACTTGTCCTGAAGAAATATTGTGGGAACAGAATAAGACCACATTTTACAATAACTGACTTTAGAAGTAGAGAACCTGGTTCTAACCCTTGGCTCTGCCACTGAGTGTATTCTTAAGCAAGTTAATTTTCTCTGAGCCTTTGTTTCCTTATCTGTAAAATGAGGAAATTAGACCTGATGACCTTCAAAGCCCCTCCTTTTTCTGAATCTAAAATTCTATGGTTCTTTTTAGGTATTACCTTGGATTCAAATGAATACAAAATTTTTTTTTCAGGCTTATTGTTCCACTCAAAATCCCAAAGACTATCCAGCCAAAACACCCTTTCCTTTCACCACTTGCCAAAATGTATCACTTTCCTTATTAATAATAATCTAATATTTATATAGCATTCACTATGTGCCAAGCTCTTTGCTAAAAATTTTATATTTATTGTATCATTTGATACTCAGAACAACCCCAGGATGTAGAATTTATGATTATTTCCATTTTACAGATGAAGAGATTAAAGTGAGTTGTTCAAACTTCCACAGTCAGTATTTCAGGCTGAATTTGAACTCAATTTTCCTAACTCCAGGCCAAGCACTCTCCACTTTTTCACCTAAGCTGCTTTAGGGATGGAAATGCCTGAGTTTTTGACTTGTATCCTCACTGCTTAGCAGATTGCTTGATATATACTAAAAGCTTAATAATTTTTTCTATTCCATATTTTCTAATTATATATATATATATATATAATATATGTATATGTATGTATGTATGTATGTATGTATATGATTTTGATCATGGTCAGGAATTCTGATCTCCTAAATTTTGTCATCTGGTTTTCTAGAACACACAAAACAGACTTAAAAAAAACAAACAAACTTAATGCTTGCCCTTAGAGATATTTCAAAATGTTTTATGGGACAGGGAATAGAAGGATTTTCTTGCTTTTTGAACTCAGAAATTCCATTGGCAGCAGTAGTAACCCCATCTCCCGGATCACAAAGCACTGGAAAATTCCACTTAAAAGAAGTCTGTTTCAGCTTCTGGGACACAGAATACTATCAAGTCTCAGGCAGTAACACACATAGAGCAAACAAAAGCTTACAAAGGCATTTGCTGCCCATTGTGATAGGATCTGACAAGGTAACTGTAGTTCCAGCTTTTTAGTAAAATATATTGTCACTATGGACCTGCTCTCACAGAAAACCTTACTGATTGGCAAGAATGCCTTTATTAAAAAAAAAAAAAAAAACTGAGGAGAGAAAAAAACACCCTTTAAGCCAATATAATAATTGTACAGAATTAAGAATTAGTTTG
Source organism: Sarcophilus harrisii (assembly GCF_902635505.1). Taxonomy (NCBI): domain Eukaryota; kingdom Metazoa; phylum Chordata; class Mammalia; order Dasyuromorphia; family Dasyuridae; genus Sarcophilus; species Sarcophilus harrisii. The sequence goes on from NC_045430.1 coordinate 171,729,887, forward strand.
AACTTTCATTGGAGGAAGAAAGAGGCCACTTTCAGAGCTTTATTTAAATTCTAGTCAATGGATAATAGAAGCCTCAAGTGGATCTCCCATCCAATTTCTTTGTTATTTCTATGGGAATCAGCATTAAATTACTAAAAAGGATAATTGTTTATTTGCCCAGAGGCCAATCTGGAGGGAGAAGGGAATGGAGGTGGAAGGAAGAGAGTTCATTTTGTTTGAATTTTCTGGGGCAATTGGGATGACAAAGAAGCTGTTGCTCCTGTTCACTCTACCCTATGATCTACATCTTTTATATTTGTTCAACCTGTTTTGTGGTGGTGAGTCATGCAGGGTATTTGTGACCTGCTTTTCAGAATCTACAATTCATAATTGTAGATAACATTCATATTAACATGTTAGTTTTGCAATATGCTTTATGTATATTATCTTATTAGATCCTTGCAATTATCCTGGGAGCAGGTGCTATCATAATACTCATTTTACAGATGAGGACACCAAATACTGAAGGGGGTTATGTGACTTGCTCAGTATCTGATTACGGGATCACTCTAGCAGTGATGAAATATGATGGGAAAACACAAAGAACAAAACAATGTATGCAAAAGGATTTCTGGTTCTATCAGCCTTGCCAAGTGTGTTGCTCATGAAAATCAGTCAATAAGCATTTTTAAGCACCTACTATATGTCAGCACTGCTAAGCACTGGAAATACCAAGAAAAGCAAAAAGTTCCTGTTCTTGAGCATCTTACAATTTAATTGTAAAGGTGATTATTAAAGTCATACCATTGGAATCTCCTGATAATATTGCTCTGGGATCTCTTGATAATGTTCCAGGTTCAGGATAGTGTGCATTAATAATCAATTGCATAAAACACAGCTAAGTTTCTAGCAATGCAACATTCTCTACTCACAGATCATGCAAATCATAAGCCTAATTCAATATATTTATAAACCTATGAATTTAATGTAAGCAATAGGAGAAAGTCAGACAATAGAGCCACCTTACACAAATAGGTGCAATTCATCACATGTTCTTGAGGGATGATAATTTAACCCCTTTAAGCCTTATTGAGTTCCCAAGAATATCCAAGGTAAGATTAATTTTTCTCTGAACTTCACTCCTAATGATATTTTTAAAAAGTACTTTCCATCTCCAACCTCATCAAGATGAACATTAAGTCTCTTGCCTTATTAAAATTTTTCCTGGATTTCTGGGATTGTAATGTCATGGAGTATTCTTCTGTCTCCTCACTCCAAGTTTAGTCACAATTTACATCCATATCTCTGCACATAGTTGCATCTAGTGACCTAGTTTTAGTCTCTTGCCTTATTAAAATTTTTCCTGGATTTCTGGGATTGTAATGTCATGGAGTATTCTTCTGTCTCCTCACTCCAAGTTTAGTCACAATTTACATCCATATCTCTGCACATAGTTGCATCTAGTGACCTACTTTTACTATGTTTACTATTTCTTAGTCCTTGGCCTATGAAGCTACCTCTTAAGTCAGCTACATCATTTCTTGGAAAATGGAATCCTGGGAATTTCTCCCAATGCACCATTTTCTGGACATTATAGACAGTAATGGGACTATTCTTAGCTGTGCTTTCTACAAAGCAAATGATGATTTTTTTTGACTTGTTATTCCATAATGAATGAACATTCCTTAAAAAACAAAAACAAAAACAAATAAAAAAAGCTTTGTGGAATGGTGTTAAGTCCAAGCTAGCTCCCTGGAGGCCTCAGAATCAGCCAGGGTTAGGATAAACCAGGTTTTTAGGGGGAGAAGGGAAAGAAGCAGGCAAACTGCCAGGAATTTTGCCAAAGATGTCTTTTTAATTCTGGAGTCCAGAATCCACCTTTCTCTTCCTGGTCCTGCTGCCAAGTCACTCTGGTCTGTCTCACCCCACCCTCTAATTGTTGCCTACCATTATCTTGACACCAAACATTGAGAAGAGCCATTTATCCAAAACACATGCTAATAGAGTCATTGTCTCACATCGAATAGGTAATTAGCCTTAAGTGCTTCCTTGTCTGATTCAAGTACACCTTTTCAAAGTTTCAGCCCTTTACAGAAATGTGCATAGATCAACATTCTGGAGAGCAATTTGGAATTATGCCTAAAAAGTTATCAAACTGTGCCCCTTTGACCTGGCACTGTTTCTATCTGGCTTATATCCCAAAGAGATTTTAAAGGAGGGAAAGGGACCGATATGTGCAAAAATATTTGTGGCAGCCCTTTTTAGTAGTGGCTAGAAACTGGAAATTGAGTGGGTGCCCATCAATTGGAGAATGGCTGAATAAGTTATGATATCTGACTGTTATGGAATATTATTATTCTGTAAGAAATGACCAGCAGAATGGTTTCAGAGAGGCCTGGAGAGACTTATATGAACTGATGTTAAGTGAAATGAGCAGAACCAGGAGATCATTGTACATGGCAACAGCAATATTCTACAATGATCAATTCTGATATATGTGGCTCTCTTCAACAATGAGATGATTCAGTCCAGTTTGGATGGTATTCTGATCGAAAGAGCCATCGACAACCAGAGAGAGGGCTGTGGGAACTCAATGTAGTTCACAACATAACATTCTCATTCTTTTTGTTGATGTTTGCTTGCATTTCATTTTCTTCATCATTTTCTTTTCTAATTTGATTTTTCTTGTACAGCAAGATAATTGTATAAGTATGTATGCATATATTGGATTTAACATATATTTCTAGCGTGTTTAACATACATTGGACTACTTGCCATCTAGGTGAGAGGAGTGGGAGAAGGGGGAGGGACTGGAACATAAGGTTTTGCAAGGGGTAATGTTAACAGAATTATCTATGCATATGTTTTGTTTTGTTTGTTTTTTTTTTTTTTTCATCTTTTTTTTTTTTTTTTTTTTTATTTAATAGCCTTTAATTTACAGGATATATACATGGGTAACTTTACAGCATTAACAATTGCCAAACCTCTTGTTCCAATTTTTCACCTCTTACCCCCCACCCTCCCTAAATGGCAGGGATGACCAGTAGATGTTAAATATATTAAAATATAACTTAGATACACAATAAGTATACATGACCAAAACATTATTTTGCTGTACAAAAAGAATCAGACTCTGAATTATTGTACAATTAGCTTGTGAAGGAAATCAAAGATGCAGGTGTGCATAAATATAGGGACTGAGAATTCAATGTAATGGTTTTAGTCATCTCCCAGAGTTCTTTTTTGGGTATATCTAGTTCAGTTCATTACTGCTCCATTAGAAATGATTTGGTTGATCTCGTTGCTGAGGATGGCCTGATCCATCAGGACTGGTCATCATCTAGTATTGTTGTTGAAGTATATAATGATCTCCTGGTCCTGCTCATTTCACTTAGCATCAGTTCATGTAAGTCTCTCCAGGCCTTTCTGAAATCATCCTGTTGGTCATTTCTTACAGAACAGTAATATTCCATAATTTTCATATACCACAATTTATTCATCCATTCTCCAACTGATGGACATCCATTCAGTTTCCAGTTTCTAACCACTACAAAAGGGCTGCCACAAACATTCGTGCACATACAGGTCCCTTTCCCTTCTTTATAATCTCTTTGGGATATAATCCCAGTAGTAACACTGCTGGATCAAAGGGTATGCACAGTTTGATAACTTTTTGAGCATAGTTCCAAACTACTCTCCAAAATGGTTGGATTCGTTCACAACTCCACCAACAATGAATCAATGTCCCAGTTTTCCCACATCCCTCAACAATCATCATTATTTTTTCCTGTCATTTTAGCCAATCTGACAGGTGTGTAGTGGTATCTTAGAGTTGTCTTAATTTGCATTTCTCTGATTAATAATGACTTGGAGCATCTTTTCATATGACTAGAAATAGTTTCAATTTCTTCATCTGAGAATTGTCTGTTCATATCCTTTGACCATTTTCAATTGGAGAATGGCTGATTTTTATAAATTAGAGTTAATTCTCTATATATTTTGGAAATGAGGCCTTTATCAGAACCTTTGACTGTAAAATATTTTCCCAGTTTATTGCTTCCCTTCTAATCTTGTCTGCATTAGTTTTGTTTGTACAAAAACTTTTCAGTTTGGTATAATCGAAATTTTCTATTTTGTGATCAGTAATGATCTCTAGTTCTGCTTTTGGTCATAAAACCTTCCCCTTCCACATGTCTGAGAGGTAAACTATCCTATGTTCCTCTAATTTATTAATAATTTCATTCTTTATGCCTAGGTCATGAACCCATTTTGACCTTATCTTGGTGTACGGCGTTAAGTATGGATCAATGCCTAGTTTCTGCCATATTAGTTTCCAATTTTCCCAGCAATTTTTATCAAACAGTAGGTTCTTATCCCAAAGCTGGGATCTTTGGGTTTGTCAAAGACTAGGTTGCTATATTTGTTGACTGTTTTATCCCTTGAACCTAATCTATTCCACTGATCAACTAATCTATTCCTTAGCCAATACCAAATAGTTTTGGTAACTGCTGCTCTATAGTATAGTTTTAGATCTGGTACAGCTAAGCCACCATCATTTGATTTTTTTTTTATTAATTCCCTTGAAATTCTTGACCTTTTGTTTTTCCATATGAACTTTGTTGTTATTTTTTCTAGGTCATTAAAATAATTTTTGGGAGTCTGATTGGTATAGCGCTAAATAAATAGATTAGTTTAGGTAATATTGTCATCTTTATTATATTTGCTCGCCCTATCCAAGAGCATTTAATATTTTTCCAATTGGTTAAATCAGACTTAATTTGTGTGAAAAGTGGTCTGTAATTTTGCTCATAAAGTTTCTGATTTTCCCTTGGCAGATAGATTCCTAAATATTTTATATTATCAGTAGTTACTTTCAATGGAATTTCTCTTTGTAACTCTGACTGTTGGATTTTGTTAGTGATATATAAGAATGCTGATGACTTATGTGGGTTTATTTTATAACCAGCAACTTTGCTAAAGTTGTGGATTATTTCCAATAACTTTTTAGCAGAATCTCTGGGGTTCTCTAAGTATACCATCATGTCATCGGCAAAGAGTGATAATTTGGCTTCCTCATTGCCTATTCTTATTCCTTTAATCTCTTTCTCAGCTCTTATTGCTCTAGCTAGTGTTTCTAATACAATATTAAATAGTAACGGTGATAGTGGGCAACCTTGTTTCCTCAGATCTTATTGGGAATGGTTGCAGTTTGTCTCCATTACATATGATGCTTACTGATGGTTTTAAATAGATGCTGCTGATTATTTTAAGGAAAAGTCCATTTATTCCTATACTCTCAAGTGTTTTTAATAGGAATGGATGTTGGATTTTATCAAATGCTTTTTCTGCATCTATTGAGATGATCATATGGTTTTTGTTAATTTGGTTATTGACATGGCCAATTATATTGATAGTTTTCCTAATATTGAACCAGCCCTGCATTCCTGGTATAAATCCTACTTGATCATAGTGTATTATCTTGGAGATGATTTTCTGTAGTCTTTTTGCTAATATCTTATTTAAGATTTTAGCATCAATATTCATTAGGAGATTGGTCTATAATTTTCTTTCTCTGTTTTCAGCCTACCTGGTTTAGGTATCAGTACCATGTCTGTGTCATAGAAGAGAATTTGGTAGGACTCCTTCATTCCCTATTTTATCAAATAATTTATATAGCATTGGGGCCAATTGTTCTTTAAATGTTTGGTAAAATTCACATGTAAATCCATCTGGTCCTGGGATTTTTTCTTAGGGAGTTGTTTAATTGCCTGTTCTATTTCTTTTTCTGAAATGGGACTATTCAAACAATTTACTTCTTCCTCTATTAGTCTGGGAAGTCTGTATTTTTGGAGGTAGTCATCCATTTCACTTAGGGTTATCAAATTTATTGGCATAAAGTTGAGCAAAATAACTCCTTATTATTTCTCTAATTTCCTCTTCATTGGTGGAAAGTTCTCCCTTTTCATTTTAAGACTACTAATTTCATTTTCCTCCCTCCTTTTCTAATCAGATTTCCAAAGGCTTATCTATTTTATTGGCTTTTTCATAGAACCAACTCTTAGTTTTATTAATTAGTTCAATAGTTTTTACTTTCAATATTTTTAATTTCTCCTTTTAATTTTAAATTTCCAATTTAGTATTTGATTGGGGGTTTTAATTTGGTCTTTTTAGTTTTTTAGTTGCAAGCCCAATTCATTAATCTTTTCTTTCTCTGTTTTATTCAAGTAAGCCTCTAAGGATATAAAATTCCCTCTTATTACCGCTTTGGCTGCATCCCACAAATTTTGGTATGATGTCTCATCATTGTCATTATCTTGAGTGAAATTATTAATTGTATCTATAATTTGCTGCTTCACCCAATCATTCTTTAAGATGAGATTGTTTAGTTTCCAATTACTTTTGGTCCATTTCCCCTAACTTTTTGTTGAATGTAGTTTTTATTGCATCATGATCTGAAAAGAAAGCATTTACTATTTCTGCTTTCTTGCATTTAATTTGAGGATCTTTATGTCCTAATATATGGTCAATTTTGAATAGGTTCCATGAACTGCTGAGAAAGAAAGTATATTCTCTTCTATCTCCATTCAATTTTCTCCAAAGATCCAACATACCTAATTTTTCTAATATTATATTTACTTCTTTAATTTCTTTTCTTATTTGTTTTGTGGTTTGATTTGTCTAATTCTGAGAGTGCAAGGTTGAGATCTCCTACTATACAGTTTTGTTGTCTATTTCTTCTTGCAACTCTCTTACTTCCTTATAGGAAGTTGGTGCCATACCACTTGGTGCATATATGTTTAATATTGATATTGCTTCGTTGTTTATGCTACCCTTTAGCAGGATGTAGTTACCTTCTTATCTCTTTTAATTAGATCAATTTTTACTTTTGCTTGATCTGAGATAAGGATGGCTACCCCTGACTTTTGGCTTCACCTGAAGCATAATAGATTTGCTCCAGCCTTTACTTTTACTCTATATGCATCCCCTGCTTTAAATGTGTTTCTTGTAAACAACATATTGTAGGGTTCTGACTTTTGATCCAGTCTGCTATCTGCCTCCTCTTTATGGAGTTCATCCATTTACATTTACAGGTTAGAATTACTAAATCTGTATTTCCTGCCATCCTAATAACCCCAGATTGTGCTTTACTTATTCTTGCCTCCCAACCCTCTTTCCCCCCTTCTTAAACTTATGTACCCTTCTTGTATCCACGATACTTATCCTCTTTATAATCCCTCCTTCCCCCCCTTTGAGTCTTTCCCCTTCCTTCCTTATTACTCTTTTTCTTTTCCCTTTTCCTCTCCCCGTTTTTAATGAGGCGAGAGAATTTTCTCTAAAAACAAATGTCAATTATTTTTCTTTGAGCCATAGCTCTGATGAGGTAAGATTCAACAATGTTCCTCCCCTCTCTAAATTCCCTCAGATATGATAAGTTTCCTTAGCCTCTTTCTGGGATGGTTTCCTCTGTTTTTTTTGCCTCCTTCCACCTTATTCTGCCATCATCCCTTTTCCATATCTAGCATCCTTTTATTTATATCAGTACCAATCAATTATACATGTATTCTTTTTGTATATCCACAATCAGAAATACAATTCTCAAGAGTTATTTTACCTTTTCTGCATCCCTTGAGTTCTATGCTTGGAGATCAAACTTTTGTTTTAGTTCTGGTTTTTCTTCAGAAACAAATGGAATTCATTTGTTTCATTGAATATCCATCTTCTTCCTGGAGAAAATGCTCAAGCTAACTGGGTAGTTTATTCTTGGCTAGCATCTCAAGTTCTTGTGCCTTTGCAGATATCAATTCAGGCCCTTCTTTCCTTTAATGTACGATGCAGCTCAGATCTTGGGTGATCCATTATTGGCACCTCGGTATTTAAATGGATTTTTTTTGGCTGCTTGTAAAATTTTTCCTTAATCTTATAGTTCTGAAATTTTGCCACAATGTTCTTGGTTTTATTTTAGGGTTTCTTTCGAGGTGTTCGATAATTCTTTCAATGCTCTATTTTACTTCTAGTTCATATTAGATCTGGGCAGTTCTCTTTGATTTCGATTTCTTGTAATAATGAGTATCTAGGCTTTCTTTTTTCTTTATTTTTCGGATTCAGTCCAATAATCCTCAGTTCATCTCTCCTGAGATCTATTTTCAAGTCTTCGTTTTGCAAGTAGATTAATTCGTGGTTCTTTCCAGTTTGTCCATTTATTTTGATTTTGCTTAGACTGATTCTATGTGTCTCAATGAATGCATTAGTTTCAATGTTCAGTTCTAATTTTTAGAATTAGTTTTCTTCAGATAGCTTCTTTCTTCTTTCTGTATATGTCAATTGAGTTTTTGATGTATTGTTTTGGTCCTGGAATTTTTTTCCATTTCACTAATTTGTTTATTCTAGTGGAAGTTTTGCTTTTCAATTCGACAGATCTACTTTCTGTCAACGTGTTCTTTGTCTTTTCCCAATTCACGGATCCTACTTTCTTGCAGAGTTCTTATTTGTCCAATTCAAATTTGTTTCCCTGCACAGTCTGAGAATTTTTTAGACTTTGTCAATTCGTATTGTCAGGAACTCTGTTGCTCTGCATATAAGCTTCTCTTTCACTTTCCCCATTTATCTTCTAACTCTCTTTATGAGACTTTTAGATGGTCTCTTCTGAGAGCATTATGTAAAGGAGGACCAGTCTGATGCATTCCTCTGCTGTTGAGGTCTCTTCAGAGTTATGCTGACCTGCATCTTTTCTGGCCTAGAACTGTCGATTAGTTCTCTTTACATTCTTTTATCTCCACGTGATTTAACCTTTTAGGCAGATGGATTCTCTAGGCAATGGGGTGTTACTAGCTTCCTCTGACAGAATAGGGAAGATGTAAACCGTATTTGGCTCGAAGGTATGATAGAGTCTGTGCTGAGAGCTTTTCCCTTCCCCAACAGGAGTGGTCTCAGCACTGTTGAAATCAGAGCTAATCAAACTGCTAGTAGCGGCTAGTGATTTCGCTTCCTGGGCTAGAGACTCAAGTAGTGAAAATGTACTGCAAGGCAAGAACCTTCTTATTGGGACTGTTAGTATTGAGCATGCTGAGTGCAGACTGCAGAACGTCGGCAGCACTAAATCTCTGCCCAGACGTCTCTGCCTGATCGCAAATCGGCCCGGGAAAAGCTCTATGGCAAACCAAAGGCGTAGCTCCCCCTAGCTGCAGATTGGAGCAGCTATTTCCTGAGGCTGCGATCACTAACACTGCGTAGCAGGATCCAACTGCCCAAGGAAAAGCCCCACTGCGAGGTTGGGGCTGCTGTCTGAGATCTGTCCTTAACCTCTAGGTTTTGATGAGACTTCCTACGGAACACTAGATTTCTCTCCTAGTCTACGATTCTCCAATGGCACCGGGAACCAACTTTTGGCGAGACATGCAGATTTTTTTCGGCTGGTGCATTGTTCTACTTCTATCTTTAGCAATTGAGCAGTCAAGACTATTTTCCCTGAGAGCTCGATATAATATGATAAAGAGGGTACGAGAAGAGCTTAAGAAAGACTCTTTGCATTTGTCTTCTCTGCCATCTTGAGCTCCGATTTCGTCTATCATATGTTTTGAAAATATAATCCACAGCTTTAGCATTAAAAAAGCACATGTATTTTATTACTAGTTAGATTGATGACCCAAGTCCAGAAAGAAACATCTTGAGAAACATGTACCATTAAACTGAAATTCATTATTGTGACCATCTTAGTTCCTTCCTGGAGCAATGGAAGAGCCCTTATGGCCAAGCTTCCAGAGTTTAAATCTACCCAGAGTATAGCCAATCACTATCAATTCCACTCAGAAAACAGGTCACAAAAGTGTTGAATGGCAAAACCAATATTTGCATTCAAGTTCTCTCTAAATCTACCACTCTTTCTATGCTACCATACTATACACAGATCTATGCATACTGTATGTATAGTTAAGTCCACATGCTTGGAGCCATTACATAGGCATGTGTTCCTCTAAAGCATTCTTAAAAGTTTTACAGATATGAGGATGACCCAAGTTTCTTGCAAGGATATTTCAAACTGGATTTGGTGCCTGATTAAAATAGTGCTGGAGGGGGCAGCTAAGTGACACAGTGGAAAGAGCACTGGACCTGGAGTCAGGAGATTCTGAATTCAAATCTGGCCTAAGCACTTAACCTTATTGCCAAACATCTCTCTCCACCCTCCCCTCAAAAAACCCTGAACTGAATTTGGGAAAAATGAAAAGGGACAAATACTTAAAGTATAACCTTGACTGTAATCGGCCCTATTTGTTATTTTCCCTTCTGGGATCTTCTCTTCAGATGTTATTTTTCTGATTCTAATCATGATTCTTTGAAAAGATTCCTATCTGTGCATATTTTTTGAGACAGTGATTTAAAGTGGATTGTCACATTTCTGTTTGCTTTTTGGTTGTCAGAGTGTGGTATAATGGAAAAAGTTCTGGAAAGGGACAGAAGATCCTTCTGATGCGTGGTTCTTTTACTTATTGCTTATGTGACACTTGGGCAAGCCGCTCACTGGGTTTCCCCATCAGCAAAATAAGGGGATTGAACTAGATAAGGTTTTTAACTCTGGAACCTATGAGCTTCTTATGTTCCCATGAATACTTTTGGCCTTATAAAATTGTCCAACAGTAACAGCCACATTGTCATTTCAATCTCCCTCTTAGCAAAAAATCTTGGTCTCTTCTTTGATATCTTTTTGCCTCAGAAAACCAATATTTGAGTCTCATTAAATCCTGAGCCTTCTTTATGTCTTGTACAACAGGTAATAGATTTGGAACCTCCTTGACTTTATTTTGGAAATTGCTTTCACATAAAAATGGGAGATATTCTTGAAAATCATGCATTGAAAACCATGCCAGTCTATTGACTGTTATTATTTTTTATCAGTCTACTGCATATGTCATATCAAAGCTGTGTGCCATAGCAGATTTATCTTGTTTCTTCTTTCTAAATACAGCCCCTCAAACATCAGATGATAGATTTACTGACCACCAGGCATGCAAGTAAAAATTGCTTTCTCCAGAAAATTCCAGCTGCATCCTGATATAGTTGAAATGTTCTGAGAAATGGGCTGTTAGATTTTTCCCTTGCTTCTTGTTGTCCTGTTACAAATGTCACTTATTCTTTCAATACATTTGTTGTCTTTATTGAAAGGAAATAACTTTAAATAAGGAATGAAAATTTCTAAAGATTAAATCATAAAGAAAGTAGAATTTACATTATCTCGGTTGAGTCATGGCATCTTTCTGGGCCTCTGTCTTCATTTGCAAAATTAAAATTGGTCTAGAAGCTTCTAAGATGGCTTTCCAGTTCTAAATTTTTCATACTTTCTCTAAATTATTTAGCATTTAAATGAAAAAAAACAAAAAATTGAGGAATGGGAAGAGAAAAATATTTTGATAATAGTAACTAACATTTAGATTTGCAAAAAAAAAATTTAGTAAAGTGCCTGAGGATTAGAATTCAAATCTTCCTAACTCTAGGTCCAGTACTCTAACCACTGAACCATTTTACTGCCTCTAGTTAAAATAACCAATTTGTCTTTCTGTCCCTTGTCCTGTCCCTTTTCTTAAGTGAGATTCTATGGTGAAGTGGGTGTAATTGCTACTCAGATCCTTTGACCAATTATCAGTTTAAGAACCTGAATAAGCTCATGAGATAAGCACAGCTTCCATCCCAGCAATGATATTTTCTTTTCTTATTGTTTTGTGCAAATCACTTCACTTGTTCATAGCTTTAGAATTAGAAGGCACCTTGGAAGTCATTTAGTTCAACCCTTCTCTTTTTACACAAAAGGAAACTAGATCCTTGGAGCATGGAATAAAGAGATGAAGGTCACAGAGGTAGAAAGCACTAGAGCTGGGCCTGGAATTCAGGTCTCTCTCCACCCAAATTCAGGTCTCATTCTCCCACATCTATGTGAATAGCAGATAGACTCTCAATTCCTTTAGCAGTCTTGTCTTCTGAAATATGTGACTGGTAATTATGTTTCTAGGTTTGGAGAGAGTTTGTTTAATCAATAGGCAGAAAGGATAATTTTCTTTAGCAACGTGGAAACAAGGGTTTTCTGTGACACAGCAGGTTGGGTTCTACTCAGAATCATAAGTGATCTCTTAGTATGTGGCTCATAAAGCTCAAATTAGGACTAAACCAGAGAATAGCACAAGTGGGAAACAAGAGCAATTTAATTTGAATTTGAGAGAATGAGTTCCCTGTGCAAAAGCATAGAAAAAAGTATTTTTTTTAAATGATTAAAAGCATTCCACTTTTACTGCTCACTATGGCCTTCATCAACAAAACAAATACCCCCACAGACGGGATTGAGCAACAGTGATTAAGGAAATTAAAGTTATATTTTCTGTTTGTAATTAAAATTACATCAGGAGAGGTTTTTACAGTTTAATTAGGCCTAGGAAATTCTGAATGAACTAGTGCATTATTCACAGAAATATTGCATAGGCATCAAAGTGAGGTAACAATATATAGTATTTATATTCACTTACTCACTGATTCACTTATTCATTGGCTTCTTTAAGCAGTCACTCATTCATTCTTCTCTCCCTTAATTCACCAAACACTTTTTTGAATATCTTCTAAATACAGCAACTATATCTATATAGGTAATATACTGATTCAAAGATCATTGTGTTGTAGTGGGAAAAAATTCATTTATGAAAAACAAAGAATTAGATTCATATCCTTGTTCTGCCCTTACCTTTTCTTTGACCTTGCTCCAGTCACTTTTCTAGGTGTCAGTTTCCTCAACTATAAAATGAGGTGATTAATAAATATCAAATATTTCTATAGTGCTTTAAAGGTTTGCAAAGCACTTTACATAAATTATCTAATTTCTCTCTGTCTAACACTAGTTCAGAGGATCATAGATTTCAGCAAATGAGGCCCTTTAGTCTAGTCTCTTCATTTTACAGATGAGGAAATGGAAGATTAGAGAAATGAAACGATTTTCCATGGATACCATAGGCAGGAAGTATTAGAGGCAAGATTCTTCCCTACTTATTCTATTTGAGTACCCTATCCCCTATGTCATCTAGCTACCCAATTAGGATTGAATTAGAAGACTTCTAAAGTCCCATTTAGCTCTAAATTCATAATCCTAAGAATAAACAAGATTCATCTCTGCCTTCTGGATAGGTGATTAGGGGATCATTGAAATAGAATACGAGTACATAAGAGATGTACAATCAAGGTATTGTCAAGGATCATAGATTTAAGAGATCTTTCCTGGCTGGGTAGATAATGAAAGACTCAATGGAAGACTTGAAATTTGAACTTGACAATGAAGAATGACTAAGAAAATGCAAGGGAAAGCACTTACCACAATTAGAAAACTAGCTCTGCTATTTATTGTGTGATCTTGGGTAAGACACTTCTCTGATTCTCAATTTCATCATCTGTAAAAAGGCTAATGAAATATAAAGCACCATGGAAACATAAGGGTATCAATTTTAAAATATTGAAAATAGTCTAACTTCTCAATGATTTAACTACAGTTAAAGCAGGAACCACAAATTAGGTAATCTAGTTTGTTGCTATAAGAAATTGAGTATTATTGCTATGCAAACCATAACTGGCTGGAATCATGTCTGAGACCATCACAGCCTAGGGAGGCACATATGATTAGATTCAGATTAATTGATCACCCTGAGACATATTATGACCTTGATCAGTGGAAGGATCCACTATGCTAGGTGTCTCATAGAAGCAACTGAATCAAAAATTTTTTCACAAACAGATGATACATGTTTTTCAGATTCTGATGTGATTTAAATGATATGGAGAACTTCTGGTATAGAAACTTCATCTACCACGGCAGATTTTTTCTTCAATGAATTCTTAACCAATGCACAACTGCAGCTCTGTGACTTTTAGGGCAGCTAGTTGTGCAGTGAATACTGAACAGATCAAAAGTTCTTACAGTATTCAAATAAAGAGGAATAAAAAAAGACTTAATAAAGCTGAGACTTGAACTATCTTCCCCTTTATCCCTCTAAAATTCATGTCTCCCAAACATTATTAAGTTTCATGATCATATGCATCCTGAAACCACATCTGGCTTCTGGGGTTCTTCTCTCACTCTGAAAGGAGGATGGACATTGGAGAGCTCCTCCCAGATCCAGTAGATTTCTACTGGACAGCTCTGCCATTCATTTCTCCTTTGTATCTTATTATGCTTCCACACTATCCCTTCTTTCCCCCTAACTTTTCAGCTTTTTAAAAAAACACATCATCTTCCCTCATTTGATTGTGAGCTCCTTGAGGATAGGGGTTATCATTTGCCTTTATTTGTAGCCCCAGCACTTAGCAGTGTATGTTGGCAAGTAGTTCTGTTCAATTTTTTTCAATTGTGTCGAACTGTTCATGACCCCTCTAGGAGTTTTCTTGACAAAGATATTGAAATGATTATTTCCTTCTTCAGGTAATTTTACAGATGAGAAAACTGAGGCAAACAGGCTTCTGTGACTTATAAAGAAGGGCACAGGACCAATAAGTATCTAAGGCCACATTTTAAACCATAAAGAGAAGTCTTTTTGAGTCTATACCTACCACTCTATCCCTTGAGCGACCTAGTTACCCTGAGCCAAAGAATACATGAGTGAAAAAACCATTATAATATCATTTATACTTCCTTAAAGAATGATACTGTCTAGCACTCTCATGCCTGATATTCTATCTATTGAGCCATCAAGGCATCACTTGGCACCCAGTAGTGACTTAATAAAGGTTTATTGAGTGACTGACTTAACTGAAGTCAGGAAGCAGAAAGGAGAAGGGAGGGAGTTTAGGTATGTAGATTAGTTAGTGGCAATTCTCAGAATCTGGAGATGGAATGTCTTGGGTAAGCAATACTAAGGAGGTCAGTGGCACTGGATAATAGAGTACTTGGAGGGAGAATAAAGTATAAGAAAAGTAGAGAGGTCAAAAGAGGTCAAATTATAAAGAACTTTAAAAGCAAAATAGAGGATTTTATATTTGATCCTGAAAGTAATTAAAAGCCTCTAGAACTTATTGAGTAGGAGGGTGAAATAATGGGACCTATCTGAGCCTCAGTTTGCTCATCTGTCAAATGAGAAGGGTGGGTTGTACTAGATAACATGCCAAGGTTTCTTCTGGTTCAAGTTTTCTGATGCTTATCATATATGAATTTTTAATCTTATTTTCAATGATTTTGACACTGAAAAGTGTCTTCACTTCTTTGACAAAAAAAGGGGACAAGATTGGATTTTTTCTAACATGCCTTAGAGTGCTAAAATTTTATGATTTATCACGTGCTAGTGGTTGCCTGGCTGCATTCATTCACTTAGACATTTTCTCTGACTCCCAAATACTATTGTGACAATGAAGGGGAGAAACCAGGAAATAAATAATCTCATTGAAAAGATTATGATTGTTTCCTATTTTCCTTCTGAGAAATCTTGGCTTATTTTAGAGGGTCAGCTTTACATTATAAGATGTCATAATTACAATTTGGATTCGTTTTACATTATCAAAATCAGAGTCAAATGGAAATAAATGTTTGTTGAGATGAATTAATTGGGGAGCAGTTATTTTAATAGTTTATTAGTTGAAGTATGATACATTGAAGGATCAGCATAACAAAAACTGCTTTCCTCAGACTTTACTTTGGCCTAAGATTCTGAATATTGAGTGGAGTTCCAAATGGCAAGTCAAACAAAATAGATGTATGAATTCAGTCTTTGGGAAGAAAAGAGGAACTAGAGTATGTCCCAGTCCTCCTACCCCTCAAACTAACTATACAAATCAACCTATTTCTTTGATGTAGGGACAGGAAATGGCAAGAAAAAGAAAGAAGAGTGCATATTGGGGAGAGCATTCCAAATGGTTTCCTCCACTCAGAAATAGGTAGAGCAGAGTCCTCTTCAAAACAAAATAATGCTTCATTACCACATCCAAACTTCTTCAAGCAAGAAACTGATATATATATATATTTTTTCTTCTAGATTCTTTTGAAGATGAAAAT
Source organism: Sarcophilus harrisii (assembly GCF_902635505.1). Classification (NCBI taxonomy): domain Eukaryota; kingdom Metazoa; phylum Chordata; class Mammalia; order Dasyuromorphia; family Dasyuridae; genus Sarcophilus; species Sarcophilus harrisii. Next base: position 171,745,869 of record NC_045430.1, read on the forward strand.
CAGTTAGATAAAGAAATTAGACTGATATGACATGGGAGCAGTGGGAAAAGAGAATGTTAAAATAGGTAGTCGTGAAACAAACTTGACATCTAAAATTTATAAAGACTTAATAAACACACACACACACACACACACACACACACATACACACAGTTCCTAACTTGCAATGGATATGACTAAGGATTCTAAATAAGAAATTTTCAAAGAAGAAAGAATAATTGTTAAAAATTCTTTGAAAAAAATGCTCAACATTATTGATAATCAAAGGGATAAATATTCAAACAATTTTGAGTTATCTTTTAATACTAGTCTACTTGTCAAAAATAATAAAAAGCATAGTACTGACAAGGTTATATAGAAATAGATAAACTCATTTATTATTGGTGGAATTACATATTAGTAATATCTTTTTGGAAAGCAGTATGGTAGTTTATAGCAATAAGAAATAAAAATAATTATACTCTCATGAACTGATTCTATTGTTTGTAATAGGCCCTCAAAGCATTATCAAAAACAAAAAAAGTTACCGGTTCAAATGGTTTTATAACAAATGATATTACATGTAATTATAACTTTATTTATTATGTAGAATACAATTATGTATGAACCATAATATCACCATGTAGTTATATTTGATTATAATTATACATCCTATATAACATTATATATTTTAATTATAATCATATGCTTTAATTTTATTGTAATTATAATTAAAATATGTAAAAAACACTCTAAAAGTCTAGCCATGGCGGGATGGTTAAACTATGGTATATTAATATCATGCTAGTGTTGGCAAATTATGCTCCTTCAGATCATTTATACAGCTTAAGCTATGAATGGCTTTTGCATTTTAAAATAAGGATTTATTTTTATCTTTATAATGCAAAAATTATTCTTGACTAGTGGGTGCAGAGCAGGTGGCAGGATTTGGCCCACAGACATTAGTTTGCCAACTTCTGATAGAAATAGAATTATATACTACATTTAAAATAGGCATATTGGAACGTATATGTTTGTATTTCTTTTAGTCCTACCTATGATTTAATTTACAAAGGGAACTCCATTGATGAAATGCCATCTACTAATGCAAGCAAGTAAATACTTGGTCCATATCTTAATATCTTAGAGAGTTGCCTGAGGACATCGAAAGGTTAATGGCTTGCTGAAAATCAAAGAACCAGAACATGTCAGAAGCAGAATTTGAAGCCATGTCTTTTGAATGCTGACAGTGGTACTTGATTCATGATGTCACTTTTAGACACGTATGGGGAATATAAAGAAAAGCCTTTATGAGAAAAATAGGAATTGGATCTGGACTTGTAGTTTCCACACTATGAGAAATGGCTGGATGAAGATACTCCCTCTACCAATCAATCATGTTTGCATCTTTTTTTTACAACTTATAATCTTAGGGCATTCCCAAAAAACTCAAAGGTTACATCACTAACTTAGGGTCCCAAAGACAGTATATGTTAGAACAGTATTCAAACCTAGGTCCAGATGGTTCTAGTGCTTGCTCTGGCTGCATCATAAAAACTAATATCCATATACAACAATTATATATATATATACACACACACATATATATTACGATTATATATATGGTGTCATCTCTAGGACAGGAGTGGGTAGGGAAGATTTAAAAAATTTTGCATGATAATTTTGTTGTATATTTGAAAGGAATAGTAAATTGTTCACAGCAGATTTTCAGTCTTATACACATAATCATCTCTTTTTTATTTTACTGTGTTGTAGAAATGCTTTTCTTTATTCCATAAATTAAAAAAAAAATTCTAACACTCACATAGTAAGGCACTTTGACGGGGAGGCAGGAAGTGTCATATGCCAAGAAAATGAAATGACTTCCATCATCTCCATCACTACTTCCCCTCTGACAGTCCTGGACCCAGACTGAGTCCAAGAGCTGGGGAAATAATAGTATAATTGAGCCAATTGCCCTCCTTCCAAGAAAGTCCTTGGAGCCAATATTCACTGAATCAATCCTTATAAAAATACAGCCTAGAAAATGCTTCTGCAGGAGCTTCAGTCTCCTATCTTCTCAATAGCCATAGCTATTGAAGAGCCAGGAAAGTCAAATCAGCCAGTATTTATTTGGTGTCTATGATGTGCTAAACTCTGGAGATACAAAGAAAGGCAGATAGCAGTCCTTGTTCTCAAGGAGTTCATATTCATAGATAATTCTTGCTCCTGAAGTCCTTGACACTGTCAAATAATGCAACACCAGAAATGGATATAGTTTTATCAGTAGAAGTAATACTAAGGAGGATACATTACTAATCTCCCCAAGGAAAATGGAACCAACATCATAAAAGGTTGCAATTCAAACTCCCTTTTTATATTGTCTTCTCTTAAAATGTGAGTCCTTTCTGAGTATAGACTGTCTTGCTTTTCTCTTTGTATCTTCAGATTTAACACAATGTTATGCATATAGTAAATTCACAATAAATATTTTTGCATTCATTCATCCATTCTTTTTTATTCATTCTTTTTCTAAATATTGTGTCCTCTCTGCATTTCTTTGGCATGATCTCTTGTATCTCTTCCTATCTTTATGACTACTTCTTCTAAATCTCCTTCTCTGGATCTTCATCTATGTCATGCCTTCTAACTGTGGGTGTATGTTGATAAAGATATAAAAAGCTCTAATTCTTAACTGAGCAGTAAGCTTTACCTTCAGGAGGAAGTAGGTGGCCTTAGGAATTCAAAATGTTATTTTAAGCTAAATAGGCTTCCTGATTCTAACTTCATATGGTAGGCCCTACTGATAAACAAGGCATAAATAATTTAAGGGAGGTAGGACAGCTGTTTTCCCCTCCCCTTTTTAGATGCCTTTCCAGCTTCGTACTATCACAATTGATGACAAATGTTCTCTTCGTAATGCATAAAAACCTCTGTGTGAAACTTATTCTTTGGGGAGAAAAGTCGGAGTCTAAATTGCAGTCTCAGTCTCTTTCTCCTGTAATTGCAGAATTAAAGATTCACTTGTTCCTGAGCTAATTGCTTCCTTAGAAGAATTATTTTTCCTTAAGAATCCCAAGGCTCTTTCTGGGATCTTCTTCCCCTTCCCCCACACTATGCTCTCTCTCTCTTGGTAATTTCTTCCTCTCTCCTACATTCAGTTATCTTCTCCATGCACTGTATATAGGACCTGTATATATGTATAAGCATACACATGTGTATGTTTATGTATACATATAAACACACATATTCATATGTGCATGTGTATATCTATTTCTCTTTACCTCTATCTACATATCGTTCTCTATCTCTCTATTTCTATCAGTATTTATTCATTCCTAGTCTCTCTCCAAAGTTCCAGTCCAACATGACAAATTATTATTAGACATTTTGAACTGGATATTCAGTATGCATCTTAAATATGAGATGTGCAAAACAGAATATAATATCTTTCTCCTAAAATTCTTCCCTCTTTTGAACTTTCCTATTATTGTCAAGGGGACTACTAAATATTCAGTAAACCATGCTAACAATCCTAACATAGCCCTTCATTCTTTGTTACTGCATATATCCCAATGGTAATCAAATCTTGTCATTTTTATCTTCATAATAGAACAACAAGATGGTATAGTGCATTCCGGAGTACCTGAATTCAAATCTAATTTCACATACTCACTAGCTATGTGACCCTGGGAAAATCATTTAACCGCATTTACCTCGGTTTCCTCATCTGTAAAATAAGTTAGAGAAGGAAACAGTAAAACTACTCCAGTATCTTTGTCAAGAGTCATGAAGAGAATGAAATGACTAAACAACAGTAGTCTTTATATTTCTCAAATATGAGCCTTTCTTTTCACTCACAGAGCTGCCACTTTGTTAGTCTGTCATCTTCTCTTGCTCTTTGACCATTCATTGTCTCCTGGCCTGCTGCATAGCTTTCCAGATACTGTGGGGTCAGTGCTCTTGATTGTTAAGAATTCTCTATGACCAGCCTGACCTGCTGAAATACTGGATGTTCTTCAGGCATCTTTAGACCACCCATTCCTTGAGTGCCTTTGTTGCTCCTCTTCTCCCTCCCCCTTTCTACTTCTAGCTCTTAGAAAATCAAGTTTATACTTGATTCCATTTCTGAATGGACAAAAACAAAATCATTTAGTTGCCCTATTTTTCCTACTACTTGCCAGTTATTATTGTAACAAGCTTTTCCCATTCTCTTAGCTGCTAGAATCTTTGTTAATGGGGTTACTTTCCAACTACTTTGTATATTCCTTGTGTGTGTTTCTCTCTCTCTCTCTCTCTCTCTCTCTCTCTCTCTGTTTGTGTGTCCATGACTTCATCTTCCATTATCTTACATTCCTAGAATATTCTTTCTTCTCATTTCATCCTTTTAGAATCCTTGTATTTTTTAAGTCAAGTGCTATCTTCTGGAGGAAGTCATTTCTGTTATTCTCATGAGTCTTTCTTAAAAGTTATGTTATACTTACTTTGTATGTGTAGTAGATAGGCTGTGCCTTTTCCTCCAGAGCTAGGCTACAATATCTCCCAGAATTTTAGGTGTACCCCATGATACCTCTCCTTTTTAGTATCAGCTTGATTTCCCACAAACTGTGTTCCCCTCCATGTTAGATGCCAGTAACTAGTTCCCCAATTCCATTTAATTACTTGATATCAATTAGACTTTACAAAAATATAATGCTTCAACGTTATAACAATAACAAAAGTAAAACCATTTCCCTCCTCCATCACTTTAGGGGCATAGTCTTTCTAAGTCATTTCAATCTCTAGGGAGAATAGACTCAGCATGGTTGATCCAATCAAGTTATTATCTAGATGTAGTGTGATTGTTAGAGATATCTGTAGGCAGTCAGACCCACTAACAAGCACAGATACTACTGATGTGCTTGGGTCAAAAGACTACTCTCCTTGAGACATCAATGCTCAGCTTACTCAGAAATGCAGATGTTGAGATGCTTCCCTGAACTTTCAAAATTCACTAAGTTGGAGTCTTCAAACTTTTTGCCTAAAATAGAAAAAAAAACTAAAGCAAAAATCAAGGCAGACAAACAACCAAGCTTATATTCATAGTATGTAAGCATAGAGGGTCCAAAGCCTCTCTCCTTATAGTGTTATCTCTCATTGGATGCTATCAGCAAAAGAGAGCAAAAAAATTGCCAAGAGTGAAAACCAAGAGAATATGGGAGAGCTCAGGCTGTTGGTTCTTTTTTAAAAATTTGTTCTCAGCCAATCACAGAGTCTCCTAATTATTACATTCTTAGTAGATGGAAACCACTCCATCCTATTTTTATCTTTGCTCCCTTAACCAGATTAAATAATATTCTCAATTAGTCAAAAGAGTATTTGGGAAACCTTTAAAGACTGGGAAGGTAAGAAGGGACTAGGTTATGTAGGGTTTTGAATAGCAATTAGAGAATTTCATATTTTATACCTATAGGCAATAAGAAGCTCAGGAATTTATTGAATGGGGGAGAGCGATAGTGGTGGTGACGTAATCAGACCTGCTTTTTGGGAAAATCACTTTTGTGGCTGAATGAAGAATGGATTGGAGTGGGGAGAAATTTGAGACAGTCAGACCCACTAACAAGTTATCACAGCAATCCTGGCTTGATGTGATGAGGGTTTGCATTAGAGTGGTGATAGTGTCAGAGGAGAGAAGGAGGCATATTAGAGAGATTCTTCAAAGGGGAAATCAATAGGCCTTGGCGACAGCTTAGATATAAGAGGTGAGAGATAGTCAGGAATTTAAGATGAGTCCTATGATGGGAACCTGAATAATGGGGGGATGGTATTGCCCTTTGCAATAATAGAGAAGGTAGAAGTTGGGGAGGGTTTAGGGGAAAAGATAATGAGCTCTGTTTTGAATATTTTAAATTTCAAATGTTTACTGGATGTATTTTAGTTCAAGATCTCTAAAATGCAGTTGAAAATGTCAGATTAGAAGTGAAGAGAAAGATTGGAGCAAGAAAGGTAGATTTTGGAATCATAAGCATAAAGGGGGTAATTAAAGCCATAGGAGCTGATGAGATTGTTAAGTGAAGTAGATAAAAAGAAAGAGGACTTAAGCCAGAATCCTGAGAGACACCTATGATTAGAGGGGATATGTTGAAGAAGGATCCAGCAAAACAGATGGATAGAAGGAAAACCAAAAGAGAGTGGTATTCTGAAAATGTAGAGAGAAGAGAGTATCAGGGAGGAGAAAGTGGGCAATAGTGTCTAAGGTTGCAGGGAGGTCAAGGAGAATAAAGTTTGAGGAAAGATCAAAAGAATTTGACAACTAAGAAATCCTAAGTAATTTTGGAAAGAGCAGTTCTGTGGAATGATAAGGTCAGATTTTATATTCTTAGGGATCTGGAAGAGTGTGAGAAGAAAGAAAATGAAGGCTCCAATTGTAGATGACCTTTTTGAGGACTTTAGCTGCAAAAATCAGAAGAGAAATAACAGGGATAGAAAGATCAAGTAAAATTTTTTTCAGGAAAGAAGAGCCATGAGCATGTTTATAAAAATAAGGCTATTAGATTCTAATTAAACTACCATGAAGTAACTTCCTATGTTTAAATGAGAATATATTTTTTATGGGCCTTAGCACCATGCTTGTCACATAATAGGAATTATAAAAATTCTTATTGAACTACTTCCCCTTTCTTGGGGAGGAAGGGAGACTAAGTTGGCTATATCTATCCCTTAGAATTCTAGGGGTAACTCTAAGGGGTCAGGGGTAAATTTCTAATGTCTTAAACCCCCATTTCTCCCACCCCCATTCCTAGATTATTAGCTGAGAATAATTTATTCAACTTCAAATAACTTTTAGCAAGGGATATTTACTGAGATGTTACAACCAGTGCTATTGATACAAAACATTCCTCCCAAAGAGTTTGACAGCATCTTCCAAAAGTATATAAAAATGACAAAATAGGCTCATTTCAATAGCACACATGGCAAGTGATAATGAACAACTCCAAGTAGCTGAAGGTCTTTTTTTTTCTTATTCCTGGTCTTTAAGACTTTTTCCTTAGGCATGGTGCAATCTTTTTTTTTTTTTTGGTTCCTTATAAAGTCATGAGTTCAGTCTGTCCTTGGTTCTTTATGATGTGCCCCTGATCTGGGAATGCCATTTAGGTCATAGATGTAAAGTTAGAGCTGCTGCTGACTCTGGAAATAAGACACTTGGACTTAGATGGGAAAATCATTCTTCTGGAACCTTCAAAACTGTCAGTCCTTTCTGTTGTCAAAGGGGTGTGAGCTGGGGGTGAAAGGGTGGATGAATAAGGAGATGCTGGCCAAAGCTAAAGCTGAGGCTTCTTTCTAATCCACGAAAGTTCTTTCTCAAGGAATTCACCTAGAATCCGCTAGAATTCCCTCCCTTTTCAATTCACTTCAAATTTTATAAATGATCCCTGGGCATAATGAAGTTTCTTCAGTCTTTTTGAAAAATAACTCTTGTGTATACAAAATCATTCTGTTTCAGAAAGTATAAGGTCTTCTGATGGATTGATTGACTAAAATATATTCTCACCCTGTTGAAATATCAAAGCTAAAATGGGATGGGATGGTTTGACTTCACCCTTCTTCATATGGGTTGTTTCCCCATTATGATATAAGCTTGAAAAAGGCAGGGATTGTTTTGAATTTCCCTTGGTAGCTTCAGGGATTTAGCATAATGACTGGCACATAGTACGTACTTAATAAATTATTGTTGATTGATTGATTTTTCCCTATCCTGCATTTAACAACTTGTAATTGTAGTTCTTATACTGAATTTTATAACTGTCTTTTTCTAATTAAAGAAGCAGTTCAAGACTAGAAGAAAAAAAATACAAATGAAACAGTCACATCCTTAATTGTATTGTTTTGGCAGTGAATTAGGTATAACATTTGGAACATAGCATTGTATTTCCACAAATAACAATGCCATTTAATCTTCTTTAGTTTTTTGATTGTTGAATTATCAATCTTCAGAAACCAATTGCTGCAGTAGCAACTGAACTAGTGAGTCTTTAAAGTATTTTTGTTTCCAAATACTTATTAATAATTTACTAATCTTTAAAATGCATTCAGGTCTCCTTATGGCTCCCAATCATCTAAATGTTATTATTTATATATAGAAATGGTAAAATTAATCATACTCAATTTCAGAGATCCATTTAATACCATTCAAAACCAACTAATACATTAAGATTCTGTTAGAAAGCTACTGGCTAAGTAAATCCTAGGTTACTTCTGATTTATGATAAACTGAATAAAAACAGAAGTAAACAGTACAATACTTTACAACCCACAGTATTTTATCAACTGGTAATATAACTAGAATATTGAAATTCTCTACTGTGGATCTAGTTTCCCTCTGAAACCTTAGGACAGCAATTCTCCATAGGGAGGATCTGAAACTGGGCACAAGATAGGAGATAAAGGTAAAAATATGCCTACTTCTCAAAAATAGGTAAGTATCATAGCAGAGTGTTAGACTTAGAATCACGAAGAATCAGGAATAAGTTCAAATCTAGCCTTAGACACTTATTGGCCCTGAAATAGTCACTTTACCTGTGCCTTAGCTGCTTCCACTTGAGAATAAGGGTCATAACACACCTACTTGCTAGGGTTATTTTGAGGATAAAAAGAAATTATATTTGTAAAACACTTAGCACGGTGCCTTCATAGAGTAGTGCTTAATGAATACTTGGTTCTTTCCTTCTTCAGAGTACTCCTACTCAGAGGATTAGAGGCTGGATACCTTGGAGGAATGCTACTTCAAATTCTGGGTACTCTGTTGACCCACATTCCTAAAATGATAGCTCATAATTCTCCCATTAATATGTTTATCTTGAATAAGACTAACTTAAAAATAAAACCTTTGTATTTCACAATGCAATCCACCAAAATTGCCAGTAATCCCAGTGGGATACATCACCCTAAAATGCAAAAACATTCATCACACAGGAATAGCAGTTCTATGCTGTTGGGTCACTATCCTTTAATAGTAACACTTTTATTCTCTATCTTGTCCAATATAATAGGCATTCAGTGATCATCTGGACTAGGGAATAGAGACTAAAAAAAACAGAATGAATTTCTCAGAGTCACATAGTTAGCAAGACAGGGCTTGATCCCACTTTCTAATTCCAAGTCCAACAAATATATGGTAATTGCTATTATTTCCCCCTTTGCAGATGAAGTTATTGAGATCAAAGAGGCTAAGTATCTATCTTTTCCAGGATTGTGATACTAATAAAATATATGAATTCTAATTGCCACTCCTCCAGAAATTAGGTTCTAGATCTTATTTGCACCCACCATATTTGGGTCATTTATACTTTGTTTATTCTAGGTCATGGCATTTCCAAGGCAAAGCCACAAAGCATCATCCCAAGAGGCACATGGTTAATGTGAGCAGGCTGCAGCTCATTACATATAAAGGATAGTATAAGAGGGTGGAGAGTAATAAAGGATATCATAGGAGAGATGGACCACTGGAAAGAAAAAGATGGGCTATTAATTTATATTGATGAGAGTGGAGATTTATGGAACTATAACTTCATAAAATGAAAATGACTGAATAAAAACACTTTTACTTAACTCTTACTTTGATTCAGGTCTTGTGCTAAGTGATAGGGAATAAATCCAAATAAGCAAGACAGTCCTGCTCTTGAGGGAGTTTACATTCTAGCTGGGTGGTTGAGTGGAAGGAAAGACAAGACATAAATGGAAGCTGGAAAGCAGCACAGGGAGGGGAAGAGGTCATAGCCCAAAATTCACTGATTTGAAGAGGAGGAAGAGAATCCAAGGAAAGGGAATAGAATAAGCTTGGGAAAGACAGGAAAGTGACGCTAGTGGCCTGTTTCTGGCAAAATAAGGCAAAAAGCTTACTTATCAGATCCCCGAGTTACAGACAGAGACTATTGCTATTAAAGAATATAATTTAAGGAGTAATAAGTAGTTTGATATCATTGAAGTTATATAATTTTCTAAATTTGATCCAATTCAATTTCACTTCTGAGCCCAATTATTATCCTTTTTGCAGAGCCTCCAAGATATAGAGATAATTAATTATCCAACTACAAGTCATAATTTTTAAAATGTTAAGTTTTATCTATTCTGTTTTTCAAAAAGCTCAATAATTACTTGTAAATTGAATCTAAATTCAGTTCTAAATATAGCATACACACATATCCTGTTTGAAACTGAGCAAGAAGCAGGATAAAATAATAATAGAGAATTTAATGATTGTTGTTTGTCCTTTATTCTCAAAAATGATCATGACATTTGGGAGATGATGCCATGCCATGAAAGTGAGTTGGATTTAAATGAGGGAGGGCTAGGGTACTTTCTCCTATAGAGTCGAGTTCAGTGGCAAGATACAGATCAGGACAACAGAAAAATGATAATTTTTAGATATGAGCAAAAATAGTAATGAGCTGATAACTAGGATAAAAGCTGGAAGAGACAGTTAGGTGGCATAGTGGATAGAGTACTGGGCTAGGAACCAGAAAGATTCATTATTCTGAACAACAATCAAATTTGGACTGAACTTTACTTATTAAGTGAAGAGAAGAAATAGAAGATATTGCAAGGATAGGAAACATGTTGAGTAAAGACTCAAAGATGGGAAGGAAGGAGGATATTTTCAGAAAAGAGAGATAGGAAAGCTAGACTTCACTGTACCCTTTCTTGTTGTTGTCTTTACTAGGACGTCATCTAGTAAACCAATATCATTAATCAATAGAAATACATTAAAGATCTACTATGTGCCAGGTACTGTGCTAAAGGCTGATGATATAAAAAAGGTAAGAGATGTTTCCTGCTACCAAGGAGTTTATGATCTAATGGATTAGGAAAGTTAGAGTATATCAAAGACTATATTACTGGATAAGGTGGAAAGAGTAAGGTAATTCCAGGATGGCTTTGTATGGCACGCTAAGAACTTAGGCAAATAAGTAGTACATGATCATTGAATATTTTGGAGCAGGGAAGTTACAGGAATAAATACTTTTTTTGGATGAATGAAATCACAGATGTATTTGAGTATTGAGTATGAATGATGGATTAGAGGAGGGAACAGATAGAAGTAGAAAGACTTGAGGGATACTATATTAGATCAGGTAGATGGTAATTAGGATTTCACTAAGATGTTGGCAAAGATATTACCCAGATGAGGATGAATATAAAACATATTTGGTTGTAGAATTCACAATACTTGGCAACTTATAGCATATGAGAAGTCAAGGAGAGAGAATGGTCAAAAATAAAACCAAGATTTCAGATTTGGAAAACAGGATGTGTGGTGGTATTATAAAAAGAGTGAAAATAGGAGATGCAGACTTAATATATATGCCCTCACTTGATATGTTGGATTTAAGGTGTTGATGAAACATTCAAATAGAGATAAGTTATTAGAAATATTCTGTCCCTAATCGGTTTAAGTAAAGCAATATAGAGATACTAAATCTTCATTAATGTCTTTTTCTGATACTCTATTATGGTTTGGGTTCCTAGAGATTACCTTTATCACTAGAGTAGATGTTTTAGCAGGCCCTGTCAACCTGGAAGGCAACATGGGCCTGGGTAAAAAACTCTGTCTATTGTTTAAAGACATGAATAAGACTAGAGAAGCAAATGACAAAGATTGTTATCAGGTGGAGGATGCTTTTATTCTCTGCAAATGATGGAGATTAATATAGGGAGAGGCTGTTATCCACATACACAAAAAGAGTATCTACACTGATGTGGGCTTTTACAGGTATCCTACTGTACTCCTTACTTAAATGATATATGAATTGTTGATGAAGACAACTAAAGTGTCATCATACTAAATTCTGAATTTTTTAAAGTTCTAAATATAGAGACCATTAAAACATAGACTATAACTATTATTATTAAACTAATAGGTAGAGAAACAGATGAGTAAGACTAGGAATTATACAAATTCCAAAATATCACAAATGTTTTTTCCCCAACTTTCTAGATTTTCATAGAGAAACTTCACAAAAGGAGATTATGAAACTGGATGCATTTATCTATGGGTTCATGAATCTTATTTTCTACCATACAAATGACAGAGGATATTTCAAGAGAGATAATTTAAATGTATTCAGTCTATAGATTCACTCTGTAGAGGGCCTAGAGACCATCGAACAGTGGAAGAATTGAACAGTTAGCCTGGTTTGTTCAGGGGATGAATCAATGTAAAAACTCATTATTTTCATAATAATGCTCTTGCCCACATGATAACTGGTGACTTGTGGAAGAGTTAGAATAAGTCAAGATGCTGCAAAATAAAGAGAAATGCTTAGAATATCTCTGGAGAAGGAGAATAACAGGTCTTCACAACCAGCTTCAATTTGTGGATTTGTATGTAATCATGGTGTCCTTTAAAAATGTACCTAAAAGATCCTTACCTGCCAAAATGGGAGATCACTTTGCTGCCTGAGAATCATAATCACTAGAGATTGGAAATAGAACAGACAAGCTTTATAATGCAAATAAATAATATTATTTTCTCTCTAGTCCCTTGCTTTCTAAAGTCAAATCTGAGCTTCAGTTAATGCTTCAGTTAAAATTTAAAAATTGTCTCATTCCATGCATCACAATCACTAGCAGTTCTAAATTTAGGTGCGCATATATTAGATTATGCATGAGAATGACCTTATCGCTTAATATTTCTCTCTTCAAGCCATAAATCAGGACTTAGAAATTGTATTTCAGAAAAGAGAAGAGCTACCAATATTTATAGGCAGCTAGGAGATATGGTGAATAGAACATAAAGTAGGATGACATGAGTACAAATTCAGTCTCAGATACTTAATAGTTGTGGGACCTCGGGCAAGTAATTTTATCTGTGTTTCTGTGTCTTTAACTGTGAAGTGGGGATAATAACAGTATCAACCACCCAGAGTTGTGAGGATCAAATAAGATATTTGTAAAGTATTTAGAAGAATAGTTGCATAGTGCATAGGCACCTGCTAGGTGCTTAATAAATTCATGCTTCCTTCCTTCCTTCTCAGGCAGCAAAGTGATCTCCCATCTTGGCAGGTGAGGCTCTTTTGAGGAACATTTTAAAGGCCTTCATAATTACACACAAATCCACAAATTGAGGATGTTTTTTGACATTGAAACTTTTTTCTAAATATAAATGGTTGTCAGGTTTTTATATTTGCTTTTTGCACCTGGTGTCAAGTTCAATCAGTTACTCAAGGATCCTTAGAAAACAATACAGGACACATTTGAGGGCTAAGGACTTTTGAAAGCATCTTCTCTGAGAGTTTACTTAAATAGCTTATGTTCAGTCTGTGAGTTTGCCCAAGAAATATCACAGCTCCAAATTCAGATCATAAACCATCAATGAATATAGGCTTCTCAACTGGACAGGAATTAAATATGCTCTATGCTCTTTTTAAATTTTAACATTACTGGAAGAACACTGAGTAGATGTGGTCTTTATCTTTGGGAGCTGACATGGGTGGGCATACAAAGAAATGCATATATATCGAAAGATTTGACATTTACTATCACTTCATGCATTTAATTTGGCAAATTGAGATATCAAGAAGTCCATCTATTCAAAAACAAAACAAAACATGATTTTTCACAAGGTATGCTGCCACCAAGTGGTTGCAATTTGCTTTACCAATGTGGTGAAAGCAGAAAGTCTTTTAAGTCATAATTGTCTTTGACTAGGACCAAAATAAATATGCTTTAGGTCCATTTGTTTTATTTTACTTTAAAAAATAAACTTTTTAGGTAAACATGAATTTAAACATTAAGCAACAAAACAAATATACAATTTATAAAGAACAGCTGAGGTACAATTTAGTTACTTTTTCACCAATCCTTAACTTTTCTCAAGGTACTCTAAATCTTTTTTGAAATGAAAAGTTCTTTCTAGATTTCTGTCCTGAATATTAGTAATGAGATTACAAGGTTAATGTGAAAGAACTGTGATAGCCAAAAAACTATGGCAATGGCTATATTTTTGGACATACATGCAGGATTTATATTTCAGTTTCACAGTTTAAAATATAGGCTCCTGACCAAGGATGGAGTGTACCTTAAAGAGATTGAACTTCTACAAATTTAATCAAAAGAATTTTGCTGAAAAAGAAAAAAGAAATAGAAAACTATTTATGTCCATTATGTTAGATGCCATAAAGGGTGGCTACAATGTATAAATAAAATTTGTACTTTAGAGATAGAGACACCATTGGTAGGTTTGGGAGATGGCATAAATATAATAATCCCAGATCTTAGCAAATAATTTAACAAAGTTTTTGATGCTATTCAAATTGTCAATAAATTAATACTTATTAAATGCTTATCATATGCCAGATTGTGCTTAGCACTGGGAACACAAAGAAATACTACAGAAATAGAGTACAAAAGGATGTGGACCTTGCCCTTGAAGAAGCTCACATTCTATTTTATTCTTGCAGAATAATAAGAGTTATAGGCTAGATGATTGCAATTAACTTAGTAAGGAAACAATTGAATGATTACTTCCCCAAAGCAGTTATTCATAATTCACCATAGTGGAATATCTAAAAGATAGGTTGTTCCAGTTCTGCTTAACATTTTTTCTCAATAACACGGGTAAGTACGTATGTGGCATATTCATCAAATTTTTAGTTGGACAAAAGCTGAAAAGAAAAGCTAAAACTCTGAATTAATGAAAAAAAGAATTTTCTAAAGTTTAGGCAGCATAGAAAATTGGGCCAAATTTAGTAAAATGGATTTTCTTAGGGAAACATATCATCTAACATGGGTTCAAAAAACTACTTTTAAATTTCGACTAGACAGATGTGGCTAAATAATGATGTGGTTGTTCAGTCATGTCTGACTCTTTGTGACCCTATTTGGGGTTTTCTTGACAAAGATACAGAAATGGTTTGATATTTCCATCTCTAGCTCATTTCACAGATGAGGAGCTGAAGAAAACAAGTTTAAGTGACTTGCTTAGAGTCACACAATTAATAAACATCTGAGGCCAGATTTGAATTCAGCAAAATTGGTCTTCCTGACTTTAGGTCTGGCAGCTTGTAGAAAAAGGTTCAGTTTTCTCATTTATAAATATGTTAATAGTTGCACTGTTTATATCAGAAAACTGCTATAAAGGATCAAATGAGACAAGGCTCAGGAAATCACTCCATAATCCCGAGTTCCAATCTAATGCAAACTCTTGAAACAGCATCTTTCAATTCTGAAAATCCTATACAGTGTCTTATTAGACACTTTGGAATTCATCCAAAGGGAAGAAATATACTTGTTTTCCCTCAACAAAGCTGTAACAGAAGATTTAAGATGAATAGGGAACTCATTTTGAAGCAGTTTTTATCTTCACACTTTATTGTAAACCCATAGCACAGGTGAAAGCACAAATCCAAAGACAAGGAAACACTTTTCTACTTTTTTAATGCACTTCAATTGCCCAAGAGATGTCTGGGACCTATTACAGGGATGTCCCTGGCTTTATCACAAAAATGGGATAAACTGCTTTAATGGTTTCTCATGGCCTGCAAAGGAAAGCTTATCAAGAAGACAATGACCTATTTCCCCAGAATTCGAGTGAGGCTGTGTACTGATTTGAGAAATACATTATAGTTCTTTACCAATAGAAAATATCCCTTTATATGAATCTTTGTACTGTTGTATTAAAGCTACTACCAAGTAGTGAAAGCCAAGTGGCTTTGGAAAGCCAAGTGAAAACAGAAAGCACATTTCCCTGCAGGAATAAAAGAGCAGAAAGGTATTATAGGCAAAAAGAATTAGTGCCTTCTTTCTGGGAGTGAACTGTTTTAGGCAGCATCCACACTCAAGCACTTCACAAATAAGGAGTGCTTATCAATTTGGACATGTCATGAGTAAATCCCACAAGCTACCTGTGACTTTCCATTTCCTGCCTTGAGCTTTTTGTGGAGGAGGGAGACTTATTTTAGACATCTTTGTTTCCACACTTCCATTCACTGCTGTAAATTCTGTGTCTTCCCATTTATGCACATCAATGAGAAACTCTGGAGCTAGTTGCTAATTTGTTCCCTTAGAGATCCTTTGAACTTTTTATACACACACACAAACACGTATAATGTGTTTGTATCCACATGCAACTATACACACATATATATATACCTAAACACACACATAGACATACATACACATATTGTAGATACACATTGTATATTTTTGTATATATATATTATTTATGCAAACATACATAACTTATTTCAGCAAATACTTTGCCAAATTCTACCATAATGTCTTTGTGGGAAATTGTATAAAAATGAGCTGAATGATAGCAGAGACTGGTAGATAAGTACCTGGTTGAATTACTGAATGTTCAATTAATTTATTTTGACTAATTCATCTATGTCAACTAAGGTGCAGTAAAAAGGGTTCTATTGATATGTCATAGGACTTTGTTAATATACCTTGTCTTGTTCAGCATTTATTAATGATAATTTCAATGAAGAAATGGAAAGTACAATTGTCAGATTTTCTAATGATAACAAGTAATATGTTGGATAATAGAATTAGGAGCTGATTTTCATTAGATCATAATGATAAGATAAAATTAGCAAAATAAATTTTGATATGGGTCAATTTGCTTGCTCAATTCATAATGGGGAGATAACTTAGAAGTCATTATTATTTTGAAAAAAAATAGTTATATGCGTTTTAGTGAACTGTATGTTTGATATAAACCAATAGTCAACATAGCTGCTGAAAAAAATATAAATGTATTCTTTGGATATATTTATTTTGCCATCTGAAACAGAGTTGAAGGACTTATCAGGAGAAGTGAAGACACAATTAACTATCTTCAAATATTTGATCATTATAATTTGCAAAGAGGGACCAGTTTAGTCTATTTTGATAATAGGAAAATTTTTGTAACAATTAAAACTGATGTGAAATAGAATGAGCTATATTTATGAGGTGGTGAATTCACTATTATTGTCAGTGGATATTTCACAGGCTGAATGACCAACTGTATAAGGGATGATGTTGAGGATATTTATGTATTAGGAAGTAAATGAGTGCTATTCCATGTTATTTCCCCACTAAGATATGAGCTCCTGGAAATAAAAGTTTGTCTTGCTTTTCCTGTTTGGTCTCAGTTGCTTTGCACATAGCAACCACCTAATAAATTCTCTGTTCCTTCATTTAGGATAGAAAGTTGCGTATAGAAGGTATAGTAGTGAGCCACAGAACTTGACAATTTGTCCTATCCAGTTCAAAATTTAGATGAACTGATTTGATGAAGCTATGGAATATATTATCATCACTGAATTTTCTGATGACATAAAGTGGAGTTATTATTCAGTCATTTCAGTCATGTCTGACTCTTCACAATTGAATTTGCAGTTTTTGTGGCAAAAATATTAGAGTGGTTTTCCATTTCTTTCTCCAACTCATTTTATAGATGAAGAAATTGGGGCTAATGGATTAAGTGACTGGGTCAGGGTTATATAGCTAGTGTCTAAGATTGGATTTGAACTCATGTTTTTCTGATTCTAGGCTTGGTGCTCTATCCACTGGTCCATCTATTTGTCCTATTAAGTGGGTACGTGAATATAATATGTTACATGACAGAATCAAGATAGGAGTATTTTATTCAGGGACAGGAAATGCTGTGAAGATTTTTCAGGAGGGGGATGTATATCAGTAGATCTTCAGTATCTCTAGTTAGTTCTCTACAAGATCTTTGTCTACTTGTCCATGATATCACATGAAAGAGCAGTGTAGATTTCTTATTGGGAGGAAAACACCAAGAATAATGGCCCAACTTAATCATTTTTTATTACAAAGTTTTCAACTTAAAAATCAATTCTTTTTGATTCTCAGGGGTTCTAGAACAGTGATTGGTAGTTAGGTTCTGCCTAGACTTGATTCTGGCAATTTATTTGTTTTTTTATGTTCAATATGGGAATAAAAAGACTACAATAGGTTTTTTGACCATTAACAGAGATTTGCTTAGGTATGGTATGAAAAGATATACATAAATGACACTGCAACTTGATTCAGCTGAACAAATGTGCCTCTGAGTAGTCTATCACTATCCATCAACTGAACATCAGAGAATATCTGAAACTTCTTGTTACTGTTCTATACTGGACTGATGAGGAATAGATGTTAACAGCCTGAGCCTTTGGTTTCCTGAGCTAAGGTAGTTCTAGGGAAGGTTTCATTAAGGAAAAGACTAGTGAGACTTGCACAGGGGAAAGAAATTAAAACATTGCATCCACCACATCTTTATTCCTAAATCTAAGTGTTGGCATCTTTGAGCATTATAATTGGTTGAGTAATGTGAGGAAGAGGAAAAGGAAGTTAGGGATGAATTTGGTAGAATTTGGTATGAAAAAATAAGGTGTGGAAGAATTTGAGGCGGAAGAATTCCGTAGTCGACTTTGCAAAATTTACTTTACCTGTTCATAGAGCTTGGGGTTTGTAATCTTGGTCTTGACTGGACTCCTGAAAAACTTCCCTGATGATCATGAACTCATTTTTTTCTACCTAATAACCATTAGCTCATTGAAAGTTTGGAAAAGGCTTTCATGGGTAACAAACAACAGATTCCAATGAATTTGTTAATGGCCTGGCTTTTTGGTTGAATAACTCTCTCAAGTAAATGTCTAACTTTAAAAGAATGCCACCTACACAGTTACTATAATAACATTTCCATTTGCTCAAAGTATCTTGCAAGTGTCTATGAGTTAGATTCACAGAGACAAGGAAGTAGGCCCCCAAAAGTTTAGATGAGATTAAGAGGGCTTCTTTCAACTCTAATATTTCATGATTGATATTATGTCTGACTAATAATGTTAATAATCATTTCAGTATGACTCTTAATGCTTGGAAAAATCATGAAATATTCATGATTCCCACCTTAACCCCTACATTTTTCTCCTTGTGTACTATCTGTTGCCCCACTCCAAGGCCCACACGCAAATGTACAATTTTAAGAAATACAAGAGAGCACTTAAGGTAATACATCAGCAAAGACTTATGGTAGATTTTATACTGACAGACTTATCACAAAAGTTTTTGTAGTTTCATCAGTGCGGACACTCTCTTCACTGATAAACAGAATTGCACTTTTAAGTTTACTTTCTCATTCTATGTACCTATCTATATTTTCCCATAAGTCCTTCAGAGAAAATCTATTCAGTGGTTAGGAGACTCCTTGTTTTTTTAAATGTATCAAATCATGCCAATTTACCACTGAGACTATCCATCTAATGTAGTAAGAATGAGAGACATAGATGAATGGACCCAGAAGTATATTGCCTCTCTCTTTTTCAGTGCATTTGAGTAATGAAACTTATACATCAATAAGCAGTGATGGACACCCTTTTAAACAAAGCAAGCAGAAAGCAAAACAAATTCTTAAGAAACAAATATTGGAATTTGGGCCATATCTTTCTGAGAGAAAGAATGTGAGAAAGTGAGACTGAAGATCAAAAGTGAAGAATCCCAAGTTCTTCCTCAGAATTAGATGATAAGCCCTTATCTACACCATATCTCTTCTGAGGGTCTCCTCCATTAACTGATTATAATTCTTGTTTGTTTCTCTGGCTAGTTTGCTTGAGATAATGGCAGCAGTGGCACCAGAGCAGTAATGGTGAGTCTGGGCACCTATACTGCTCATGCTCATCTCACAATGCTGCCTCTCCTCATGGGCTTTAGTCTGATTTCTTTCATAAAGCTTCTGCCCTGCTCTTTCCACTGGCTTGAGAGCAAACTATCTTTTAGATCCCAAGGTCCCAAGAATGGCCTGAAAACTGAGCAGCTTTACATTTGGAGATTTTCTACTCACCGGTGGTCCTTACTTTCCATTGTCTTACTATGTATGTATGTATGTATGTGTGTATACACAAACACATACACACACACACACACACACAAAACTATAGTTGTCTGAAGTGACTTGATATGACAACGGAACTCTTTAATCAACTAAAATTGTTTAAAAGACATAAAGATGAAAGAAAGGAAAGTTTCTAGAGAATGAACTCCTTGCAGGCAAAGATTATCTTTGGCCTCTTTTTGTACTTCTAGAGTTTAGCACAGTACCTGGAAATAGTAAGTGCTTAATAAATGTTGACTGACTGACAATGAATGAATATAAAAAATGGAATAGAATCATTTCAATTTGAAGTGAGCTATACAGTGGAATAACCCAGAGACCTCTATATGGGACTCTATTGCTTTTTAAAAATTGTAATTTTTAAATTCTGAACATAAACATTGCTCTCTAAAGGGTATTTCCATATGCAGAGTAGAAGACAAAAAGATTGCATATGAAATAGTGAATCTCCATTTCAAACTGTGTATTTTTTTAAGTATATAATGAATTTCTTATGTTACTTTCAAAATGGTCCTATTTGTCTGAGCTTCCTTTTCAACTTCCTTATGTCTTTGTAAATTAAAAAAAATTCAATCAAAAACATTTTTGGGTGGCAGGAAAGGATTATCACAATTACTGCCCTGTGTCCTTCTTTCAACTAAAAGTTCTGTAGTTGCATAAAAAATCAGCATAATTACAGGTTGGGAAAGATATGGCTAAATGATAATTCATGGGGATAAGGATTTAGTATTAACAGTATGATATCACAGCCAAGGAAACTAGCTCAAATTTAAGCTACAGGAATAAAGTCATCATTTCTAAACTGACAAAGGCAATACTCCCTCTACCTTTTCAGATCATATCTGAACTATTGTGTTCAGTTCAGTGCATCATATTTGAGGAAAAATTTTTGATAAACTAGACACAGTCCAGAGTATAGTGACCTGGATGGTTAGTATTTGCTAAAAGAATTAAGGATATTTAGCCTATGAAAAAGAAAAGTTTTTTTTTGGGGGGTTGTTGCTTTGAAACCAAGAGAGTTGTCTTCAAATATTTGAATAATGGTAGAAAAGTTGTTAAATTTATTCTGCTTTGTCTTTAGGGAAAGAACAAATTATGCATGATGTTTGTTTTTTTTTTTTTTTTTTTTTTTTTTTTTTTTTTTTTTTATTTAATAGCCTTTAATTTACAGGATATATACATGGGTAACTTTACAGCATTAACAATTGCCAAACCTCTTGTTCCAATTTTTCACCTCTTACCCCCCACCCCTCCCTAGATGGCAGGATGACCAGTAGATGTTAAATATATTAAAATATAACTTAGATACACAATAAGTATACATGACCAAAACATTATTTTGCTGTACAAAAAGAATCAGACTCTGAATTATTGTACAATTAGCTTGTGAAGGAAATCAAAGATGCAGGTGTGCATAAATATAGGGACTGGGAATTCAATGTAATGGTTTTTAGTCATCTCCCAGAGTTCTTTTTCTGGGTATAGTTAGTTCAGTTCATTACTGCTCCATTAGAAATGATTTGGTTGATCTTGTTGCTGAGGATGGCCTGATCCATCAGGACTAGTCATCATCTAGTATTATTGTTGAAGTATATAATGATCTCCTGGTCCTGCTCATTTCACTCAGCATCAGTTCGTGTAAGTCTCTCCAGGCCTTTCTGAAATCATCCTGTTGGTCATTTCTTACAGAACAGTAATATTCCATAATTTTCATATACCACAATTTATTCAGCCATTCTCCAACTGATGGACATCCATTCAGTTTCCAGTTTCTAGCCACTACAAAAAGGGCTGCCACAAACATTCGTGCACATACAGGTCCCTTTCCCTTCTTTATAATCTCTTTGGGATATAATCCCAGTAGTAACACTATGCATGATGTTTGTAAGTTGCAGAATAACATTTCTTCTCAATATTAGGAAATTCTCCTAATAATTTCAGTAGTTGAGAATCTGATGGGTTACCTTGAAGATCATGAATTGCTCATCTGAGGAGATGACCCATTTATCAAAAATTGGATCTTAGATGAACTATAAAATCAGACTAGATAGTCTGAGATTCTATAGTCATATGGTTCCATAGAAATGAAGTAATTTAAAATGTTAACTTGTGGGGATCAATAAAAGAGAAAGGAAAATATTAGCCTGGTTATAGCTATTTGTTCTTTATTTTTGAAGAGAACAAATGGCATCATGGGTGACATATTGATTTGCATATGAATTGAATTTGAGTGAGGTAGAGTTTTGAAAAGTTGTCAGTTTTAATCTCCTAGAATCATCAAAAAGTCCAGTGGTGGATAAAAGTCAGTATAACTGGCAATCACTCAGGATTCAGTGGATTACCTTGGCATCTTTGATGTGACCAATCTCCCAAATCATTACAACATCTACTTCAGCTGCCTTCCTGTCCATTGGAACAAATTCTTTTCATCTTGCAATCTTGCCAGGAGAAGTCTTCACATGCTTGGGGTAGGGACACCAAAGATGGCTGAAAATCCCTGAAAAGGAGTCAGTAAGCCCTTATATCAGAAGTACTAGTCCTTCCTGAACACCATGCATACCCCACTTTGATTATTAAGAGAGAGAAAAAATGGATCCCCAATGATTGATTATTATGGGGTCAGATGAAATTTTGAATATTACCCATGAGCAAAAAAATCCTTTGGTAAAGTTCAATTTGAATAAGATAAGTATTGATGAGAATGGAAGGGACAAAGGTCAGAATTAGAGTCAATGGGGATAAAGGTTTAGGACATGGGAGTAGAAGCAGTATTAAAACAATTTGTTCAGATAGTCAGAACCAGAGGTTGAATAGGAGCCACAGCCAGAATTGTCTTTGGTCCTAAGATAAATAATTCCACTCTCAGTTTCTTTTTGAATTGAGTATGATGCTACTAGTAGTTTCCTCAACACATATGGATAAATTCAAAGGACCAATCTTCCCTTACTATCGTGGCTTTATCCCTCAGCATCAAGAGGAAGGCATCATGACACAATGGAAAGATCACTGGCTCTGGGTCATAGAATCTTAGTTTGAGTATTTCTTCTGGAATTTTCTATGACTTGTGACAAATGAAATGAAGAGGATGAACTCTATGGTGCCTTCTTGATCTAAACTTAAAATCCTTTGAGCAAATAACTCATCTATTCCAATTATACTATCTAATAATCCTCTTCATCTTGCTTCACTTGTTCCATTGCCTTAGGCTAATTCAACATCAAAGATGATTTTCTCTGTGGTTGAAATATTTAAGAAAAATACCACCCAGAATAGCAACAGTTTTCATCATTATACCAACCAGTCAACATTTTGATTACACAAGTGTCAGACTTGGCCATGTTTCTGTTATGGTGATCTTCACAGAAATGATTTTGAGACCCAAATTTGATTTGTATATTTTGAGAAATGCATACATTCTATATCTGGACCTCAAAAGTGGGAGTGAGATGAACATATGGCAATCTAGGTAATCTGTTCAGAACTAGTATGTCTTATAAAAATAGAATTGCACCACCAAAGATCATTAGAATACAGTATAGAATGGAGACAAAGAAGGTGCAAGTTTTCCTCCAAACCTCAGTGGGATCTGTGAAACTGCACAAAAGGGCTAAAGCTAAATGTTGCTTGAAGGATAAGCAATATATAGTTTAAAATAATAAATTACTTATATGTCATAGAGATTTTTTCCTCCTGGATGTTTATAAAACTCAGGATCCAAACAGCATTTTTTTAAACCCATGCTTTATAATCACCTAAATAGTTGATATATACAGGTTTCTTGGTGTTTGGTGTTTTTTTTTAAAATGAATAAATCTGCTTTGCATTTAGCTAACATATTCAAAAATGTAATCTTATGAGAGATAAAAGAAGCTTTTCTTAGAGAACTTTATTTTGATACTCAATGGGAAGATAAATTTAAGGTATTTCTTTTGGAGATTGATTGGGCCCTTGTTTGGATACTGCTATTTGAAGCATTTTCTCTGAAAGTGATGATAGTATGAAAAATGTACTTGACTCTCTTTTGATCTGTGATACTTTGAAATGTTATTTTAATTTTAATTTCCAAGGAAGTCACTCCAAAGCTTAATTCCAAGGAAGTCACTCCAAAGCTTAATTCCAGCTAGTATCACCACTCCAAACTATAAAACAAGTGAAAGTGATAACAACTCCTAAGAGCTTGGGGCAAGTTATCCTCAACCAGAAATGTATTTTTGCAATATTTGCCAGCCAAAAGAGATTAAAGTCTAATTCCTCCTCCACATTACATCTCTATCCACTCACCAAGGTTTATATGATAAGGACTATTGCCTTACCTGAGAATACATAGGTGTGAATGTAAATTAAAAGCTAAACTAGGTCTGGAATTAGAGGTTTGGGAAAGATTGTTTATTTGTTTGTTTGGAATGCAAAGCCAAAGTGCAATAGGTTTGACCCTCAAAGATTAAAGCTACTTTTAGACCCCAAAATTGCCCCTTTTGAGTGCAGGAGAAGCAAAAAAGTCTTAAATTACTTGCCCTTAAGAAAGATCTTGACTACTGCTTCTGATTTTGGTCCTATGTTTCACCCTGTCTGATTGTTAAGGCAACTTCTTCGAGTCTTGGTTAGATGACCATGCATCTGTTGCTTTCTCCTAATATCTGGCATTAGTTTCCCATCTTTGATTTCTCCCTGACCTACCACCTGTTTCAGTAAAAAATCTTACCTTTTCTTTATTTAAGTCCAGTTTATTACTTTCCTCTCCCCAACTTCATGACCACCCCACTCCATTTTCAGTTCATCTGACTATGTTTTCCAGTTTTAATTCATCAGCTACATTGGGTTTTATCCCTACCCTTCCAGCTTGTTCCTATCTGTTAAGATCTTCCTGCTTCCTTCCTGTTTTCCTTTCCAATTTGGGGCTGGAAAAGCAAATAAACATTAACAAATAAACCGATAAACAAAGGCAAGAAGATGATACTTCAGGAGCCAGAATGAACATCAAGGCAGAGTGGAGCCTATTGGTAGGTGTTGGCAAATCAGGTTGCTGTGTCAGGTGACATTGAGTTATAAAGCCTTTATATTAGGCATTTATATTAGAAAGACAGTTTAGTGAAAATCTCCAATGAAGACTATACTCGATATAGGTTCTACTCCTGGTTCTGTTACTCCGTAGTTATGTAATCAAAGTGTAAATTGTTTAACTTCTGTGCATCTCAGCTTGCTCATCCAAGATGAGTGAATTGAACTAGCTGATCTCTGAAGTCCCATCCAGCTTCTAAACACTCTATTTCTAGGACTCTATACTTGCTACAATTAGCAATAGGAAGTTTTTAGAGGTTCTCAAACAAAACCATGTTATAATCAAAAGTTAGCCTAGCAGAAGTCTGCTAGGTGGATTGTAAGTGAGGCAAAACTAGAATTAGAGAATCTAATGAAAAGACTATTTTCACAATTTAGTGGGGCTATTAGGATTGCAGAAGAAAGGACAAGACATGTTCTAAAAGGAAAACATAATAGGATTTAACAATGAATTAGTTAGGTGACCTAAAGAAAAGGTGACCTAAGGAAAGTTAATGACCTCTGGTTTGTGAGATTAGAAAATAGGTTTGTTTATCCATGTCCTATTCACCAAAGCAAAGAAAAAAAAATAGTTGTATAGATAACAGACTAAGTAAGAGAGATTCAGAACAACCCAACATAGTAGCTTAGTATAACGAAAAAAGAAAAGGATAAGAAAAACTCTGGAGCACAAATGTTCTCTTATGTGTGTGTGTGTATATCCCTAGGAGGTCAAATATATACGAAGGATATCATATGCAACAGAATATTCATAGTAGTATTTTTTTTATTGTAGAAACACTTTTGAAATCATATCTATTGATTGAGGCTAGACAAAATGTGATATATTTATAAGGGAATACAATTGAGCCATAAGAAATGAGGAATTCAGAGAAACATGGTAAGACCTGTAAGAACTGATGAAGAGTGAAGTATAGAACCAGGAGAAAAATGATTATTACAATATAATTAAAAGCAATGTTTAAAGTTGAATCAAGACTAATTATGATGACTTAACTTGCCTCTAAAAAAGAGATAATGAAATGAACTTCTTCATAAGAGATTATGGGATACAATAGGAGTAGAATGTTACATATGTTATGAATTGAAGTTTCTTTGCTAGTTTTGCCTAATTGTTTTTATTTGTAACAGAGGATGGATTCAATGTTGCATATTGGGAAATGGCTGTATTGGCAGCAGAAGGTCATCAGTAAAAATGTTATTTATCTTTTATGGGAAGTGGGGAATACTGAACCAAATGATTTTAAAGTTTCTTTCCAAAGCTGAGATTCCATGATTTTACTATTTTGAGACTCAACCTACTACTTTGGTACACTTAAAGTTAACACCATCCAAATTGAACATTTCCCCTTCCCTCTAACATTGCTATACTCTTATAATATTACTCATGTCTTCCTTGATTAGAAGAGACATTTAAATATTTCTGGTTAAAACTCTCCTACATACCTATAAGTATCATGCTTGAGTAAAAGCAAAGAACTTGTAAGTTATGATACAAGGGAATATCACTGACATTGCTTAATTATGCTAATACAGAATTCAAAAGAAAGATTTTCAGGGTGATTGAGAGTAATTTCAGCTGAATCACTTGGCACCTAGCAGGGTGAGTGGGTGAGTAGGGATGCATTTGTGATTACTGAATTCCTAAATTGCACAGTCAGCCTCTAAAATACTTGTTCTTTCATTAAGTTCATTCATATGTCCTTGGGGAACTAACTTCATTCTACCTATCCATGAACCGAATAAACACTTATTTAGTCTTAAAGGTTCCTTTCAGTGTTCGAATGAGGAAAGAGTAAAGAGAGTTTGGTTAAACCCTAAAGAACAGATTAATAGCATTGCCTCCCTCTGTTTGCTCTAATTGACATTCAAAGCCCTTCATCATTTAGATCTTCTATGTTTTCAATGTTCTTAAACTTTTTTCCTAAAATGTATTCTTCAATGCAGTGATACTGACTTCCTGAATATTCAAGATATTCCATCTCTTTGCTCAAGGCATTCTCTCTGATTGTTCCTCATGCTATTTTTTTTTTTGTGTGTGTATATAAAATTTTAGTAATGTATTATTTCTTCATTAGATTTCTTTGAGTGCAGGGACTATCATTTGCCTCTTTTTTTTTGTATCCAGAGTGCTTAGTATAGTGTCTGGCACATAGTAGGCTCTTCATAAATGTTAATTGATAAATTGATACTACTTATCTTGCTTCTAG
Source organism: Sarcophilus harrisii (assembly GCF_902635505.1). NCBI lineage: Eukaryota > Metazoa > Chordata > Mammalia > Dasyuromorphia > Dasyuridae > Sarcophilus > Sarcophilus harrisii. The sequence goes on from NC_045430.1 coordinate 171,772,983, forward strand.
TTTGGCCTTGCAACCACTGTCTGGGAAAGAAACCCTCACAGGGACATGATCTGGTTACTTCCTCTGAAATCGAATGGAGACAGAAAGGAATTTACTTTTTTCTCAGTGGTACATGGAACATACACAAAAATTTACCATGTGTCAGCACATAAACCCCTCAAAATCAAATACAGAAAGGCAGAAATAGTAATTAACTTTTTTTTCACATCATGTTGCAATCAAAATTACATGCAGTAAAAGGCCAGGGGAAAATAGGCCAAAAATCTCAAATAAAATATTAGCAAAGAGATTACATCAACTTGTCCCCAGAATAATACACCATGACCAAGTAGGATTTATACTAGGAATGCAGGGCTGGTTCAATATTAGGAAAACTATTAGCATAATTGATTATATCAATAACTAAACTAACAAAAATCATATGATTATCTTGATAGGTGCAGAAAAAAGTATTTGACAAAATTCAGTAACCATTTCTATTAAAAACACTAGAGATTATAGCAATAAATGAAGATTTCCTTAAAATGAGCAATAACATCTATTAAAAGTCACCCAGCAAGCATTATTTATAATGAGGATAAACTAGAACCATTCCCACTAAGATCAGGGGTGAAACAACATTGTCCACTATCATTCTTACTATTCAATATTGTATTACAAATGTTAGCTTTGGCAATAAGAAATAAAAGAGAAAATAAAGGAATTAGAGTAGGTAATGTGGAAACCAAATTATCATTCTTTGCAGATGATATGATGGTACACTTAGAGAATCCTAGAGAATCAATTAAAAAACTACTAGAAACAATTCACAGTATTAGCAAAATTGTAGGATACAAAATAAATCCACATAAATCATCAGCATTTTTATATGCTACAAACAAAGTCCAGCAGCAAGAGATGCAAAGAGACATTCCATCTAAAATAACTATAGATAATATAAAATATTTGGGAATCTATGTGCCAAGAAAAGGGAGTAATTATATGAACACAATTACAAAACACTTTCTTAATAAATAAAGTCAAAGCTAATCAATTGGAAAAATATCAAGTGCTCATGAGGCTGAGCTAATATTAATAAAAATGACAATATTAAGTAAAAACATAAAAATCAATGCCATACGAATCAAACTACCAAGACATTATTTTACAGAGCTAGAAAATAATAATAATAAAGTTCATTTGGAAGAAAGTCAAGAATTCCTATGGGAATTAGTGAAAATTAGTGCAAATGAAGATGGCTTAATGGTACCAGACGTAAAACCATATTAATAAAGCAGTGGTCATCAAAAACACTTAGTACTGGCTATGAAATAGAGTAGTCAATCACTGGAATAGGTTAGGTTCAAGACACAATAGTCATTGACTATAGTAATCTAGTATTTGACAAACTCAAAGATCTCAGTTTCTGTGATAAGAACTCAGTATTTGACAAAAATTGCTGGAAAAATGGGAAATTAGTATGGCAGAAACTAGGTACTGATCCACAACTAACACCCTATACCAAGAAAAGGTTAAAATGGGTTTATGACTTTAAAAAATGATATAAACAAATTAGAAGAACAAAGGATAGTCTACCTTTCAAATCTGTGGAGAAGGAAGGGATTTGTGGCCAAAGAAGAACTGGAGTATTAAATACAAAATAGATAATTTTGGTTATATTAATTTAAAAAGTTTTTGTAGAAACAAAATTAATGCAGACAAGATTAGAAGGGAAGCAATAAACTGGGAAGAAATTTTTATATTCAAATTTTCTGATAAAGGGGTCATTGCTAACACATATAGAGAGCTGACTCAAATTTATAAAAATTCAAGCCATTCTCCAAATGATAAACAGTCAAAGGATATGAACAGACAATTTTCAGTTGAAGAAATTAAAACCACTTCTCGTCATATGAAAAGGTGCTTTAAATCACTATTGATCAGAGAAATGCAGACAACTGAGGTACCACTACACCTCTCCGATTGGCTAAGATGACAGGAAAAGATAATAATCAGTGTTGAAGGGGATGTAGGAAAATTGTGACACTAATACATTGTTGGTTGAATTGTGAACAGCTTCAACCATTCCTGAGAGCAATTTGGAACTATGCCTAAAGGGCTATCAAATGATTCAGTAGTGTCTCTACTGGACCTGTGTAATGTTTTTCTCTAAAACATAATGTTCTCTGGGAGCAGGTTTCTTGGAGGTTTCTGGGAGCAGCCTTCCTTTTTTGTTCAGTATAATAATCACTCCAAATGCAACTAGGAATTAAAGTCCAGATCCTTTATTTTCTCTTTCAAGTATTGATTCCTTCCTTGGGCCCGGTTAGCTTTCTTAGAGACCTATCTCTCTCCTTGGTTCCGAAAGCTCTTACCGCTAGTCCTTTGCCTCTCCAGTTTCAGCCTCCAGCCAGTACAAAGGTGGAAAATGGAATGAATCTGTCTCCACCTCTGAGAGTGAGCTTGTTCTCTCTGACTTGTGAATCTCCTGGACTCAATCCTGGTTGAGGCTCCTAGCTTATATATGCTCTCTTAAAGGTGCGAATCTTGTAGAATTCTAATAAGTACTAAGTACATTAGTAAACTAGAGAACTGTTAAGTATCATGCTAAATTAGATAATTATTGTCTCTATCAATTCCAGTGACTTAACACCTTGTAAGAGCCCTAACAGGCCTGTATCCCAAAGAGATAATAAAGGAGGAAAAAGGACCCACATGTGCAAAGATATTTGTGACTGTCCTCTTTGAAGTGGCAAGGAATTGGAAGCTGAATTTATGCTCATCAGTTGGAAAATGGCTGAATAAGTTATGGTATATGAATATTATGGAATATTATTGTTCTAAAAGAAATAATTAGCAGGATGATTTTAGAGAGGCCTGGACAGACTTAATGAACTAATGCTAAGTGAAATCAGTAGAACCAGGAGATCATTGTACACAGCAATAGCAAGATACCACAAAATGATCATTTCTGATAGATATGGCTCCTTTCAACAATGAGATGATTCAGGCCAGTTCTAATGGTATTGTGATGAAAAATGTTATCTGTACCTAGAGAGAAGACCGTGGAGACTGATATAAATTACAACATTATTTTTCACTCTTTTTGTTTTTTTGCTTGCATTTTTTTTTTCTAATTTTTTCCCTTTTTGATCTGATTTTTCTTATGTACCATGAGAACTGTGGAAATATGTATAGAGGAACTGCATGTTTAACATATATTGAATCACTTACCATTTAGAGGCAAGGGAGGGAATATTTTTGGAACACATAGTTATCTATGCATATGTTTTGAAAACATAAAACTTTAATAATTAAAATAAATTTTACATCACTATAAACACATAAGATTTGCTATTTGCCATAAAAAGAGGCAAGAAAAAGCTTTTACAGTAGAGGGGAAGAAGGGGAAGAGAAGGTGAGAGAGTTAATCTTATTCTCATCACAATTGGCACAAAGAGGAAATAACATGCATAGTCATTATGGATCCAAAAATACATTTCATCCTACAGGAAAATAGGAGGGGAATGGGATATGGGAAGGATGGGGGAGGGTGATAAAAGAGAAGGCATATGGGAGAATGTTCAGTACCAAAACACTTTTGAGGAGGACAGTGTGAAAGAAGAGAGAATAAATAGAGGCACCCGGGGTGGGGGAGGGGGGGCGAGGGAGGGGGCGGAAGAGAAGGGGATACAGTTAGCAGTACCAATTGTAAGGAGAATTTCAAAACAAGTTTCCCCAATAAGTCTCATTTCTTAAACAAAGAGGGAACTGAGTCAAATTTATAAAAAAAATAAGAGCCATGCCCTAGGTGATAAATGATCAAAATATATGCTCTGCATCCAAAGGGCTATGCATACCCTTTGACCTAACAACACCACTAATTGAGATGAATACCAAAAGATTTAAATAAAATGAAAATGACCTATATGTACAAAAATATTCATAGCAACTTTCTTCTCAAGGCAAAAAATAGTGGAAATTGAGGAAATGTCCATAAATTGGAGAATGGCTCAATAAACTGTGGTATGTGTTTATGATAGAATATTATTGTTTTATGGGAAATGATGAACAGATGCTTTCAGGGGGAAAAAACAGGAAAGTCCTCCATAAACTCAAGCAAAGTGAAATGTACTATATACAAAGTAATAGCAATGTTCTGAGATGATCAGCTGTGAATGACTTTGTTATTCTCAGAGATAGTACAATCATCCATGACTGCTCTGAAGGACTTATGATGAAAAATTCTACCCATACCCAGAGAAGAAACTGATTGTGTCTGGATACAAACTGAAGCATTCTTTCTCTCTCTCTCTAACTTAATTTTTCTTGAGGGTTTTTATTTTAATTAATGTGGAAGATTATGTTTTTGTCACAACAATTTTTATGGAAATTTTTGCATAATTTCACAAGTGGTTTTTCAAATGTGGCTGGGGATAAGGGAGAGAATCTAGAACTCAAAAATTTAAAAAACAAATATAAAAAATGTTTTCGTTTTGAATGTAACTGGGGAAAAATATTAAATATATAAAAGAAAAGAAAAAATTTGCAGTTAGGAAAATAGTGGCTAATGATTATAAATATGAACTCAGACCTTTGCCAGATTTCTTGTAGTTTGTGAAATACTGTTGAATCATTAGCTTTGGTCCAATGCATTTTCCTACCCAGAAGTCTACATCTAGACTCATAAGGCAGAATTAGCAAGTATTTAATGAGTATTGGAACCCTTTGCTATGAGGTCTGAGAGATTGAAAAAATATATAAAAAGTGGTCCAGAAAAGAGATGCTATAAGTTCTCGAAATAACCTGGGATATCTTTTTTTTTAATGGTCATCTTGTGACTTCTTTTATATAGGGAGCTGTGGTATGGATTCCTCTACTAATGTAGACCAGCTTTTTCTCTTTAATTTGGGATATTGAGAATATAAGTGACTTGTCTAGGGCAGAGAGCTAGTCTGTGTCAGAGGTGACACTTGAACTGAATCTTACTCTGAAGCCAGAGTATTCTATCAGCATCACCTCTCTAGCTGAGATTATTAATAAGAATTGAAGAAAATTCAATAGCTTATAAGGATAGGGGTGGGGAGCATATTGACTTAAGAGAGGATAAAAATATTTCAAGACAGAGAGATATAGCTTATGCATTTATGTCAATTCAAAACTGTCTAAATAACTAGAACCCTAAATGGTGATTAATAGGTGGAAATACTTAATAGCAAGCGATACTCATCTTCGATCTTATCTCTGATCTATTCAAAATGTTTATCAATGATTTGGAAAAACATACAATGATCAATCTTCCAAGGCTATATACAAGGTGTTCTAAATGTCTTAGTGAACTTTTAAGCTATTATGTTTTTATTGCTACTGTTGTTCTTTCATTTTATTGTAGCACTGTTGGGGTAGAGTAGTGATCTGTATGATTCAAATATTTCTATTTGCCCATCATTTTAATACTGCATTGTCTAGGTATATTTTCTGGTATAAATGTTCATTTGCCTTTCTAGGAAGTAACATCAGAGAATCTATGATTTTCCTTTGTTAGTTCCAAGCCCCAATCATGGATTATGTTTCTGACAAAAGAAGTTCGATATTATGTCTATATCTTTTTTTCCTAATGTTTCCTCTTAACTTGCCAATTTCCAATTGTATTTACAATAAGAACTCATGAATGTGTATCTTCTAACTAGTGGTTAGCACTTTATAAAGACAAAGTAAACATTTAAAACTAAGAAATATAAACAAATACTCTCTACAGTCAGAAATAGTTTCATGATCTCTTAAAGAAACTCCATAAGAGAAAGAAAAAACAGGATCATTTACCTGGACCCCTTGTTCAGTGGGAAGTTTCAGTAATATTGTGTCTGCATTGCCATAATTTGTACTTGATCTGAAACTGAAATATATTAAAGGTCTTAAAGGCTAATGTCTTCCATTTAAGCTATTAAGTTTAAAATTTCACTAAGACTTTTGGGACTGCATGTGTGTGTTCAGATATTTTAACATATATGAATATATATTTTAAGAGCAAAATACATATATGTAAAACAGATAGCTATCTATATAGTTTGTTCTGAATATATTTAAGTCAATAAGGATTTATTAGGCATCTAGTATGTGACAGGAACTGTGCTAAACACCAAAGATAAAAGAAAGGCAAAATAAATTTTCAAGTCCCTATTTTCAAGTAGTTCACAGCCTAATGAGAAAGAAAATATGCAAACAACTATGTACAAAGAAAATGTATGCAGAATAAATTGAGGTAGCCTCAGAAGAAAGGCACTAAGGTTAAGGACACCAGGAAGGGTTTCTTATAGAAGATAGGACTTTAGCAGTAACTTGAAAGAAGCCAGGGAAGTCAGGAGATGGAAATGAGAAGGGAGAACATTCTGACCATGGGGTATATAACCTAGAAAATGCCTGGAGGTGGGAGAGTGTTTATGTGAGAACTAGCACAGAAATCAGTGTCACTGTATGGTAGAGTACATGAAAAAGAGTAAGACTTGAAAAAAGACTAGATATATAGGGAAGGACCAGATTAGGAAAGGCTTTAAAAGCCAGAGGATTTTATATTTGTTTCTGAGAGTAATAAGGAACCACTGGAATTTATTGATTTGGGGGTGTGAAATGGTTAGATATGCTTTAGGAAACTCAGTTTCACATTTGAATGGAGTGTGACTGAAATGGAGTTAGACTAGAGATGGTGAGATCAACCAGCAGGCCATTCCAATAGCCAAGGCAGGAAATCAGTTGGAGGAAAGAAAAGGGCTATGTGCAAGAGTGTTACAAATGTAGAAATTATAGGCCTTGGCCACAGGTTACATATGGGAAATGAAAGAGAATGAGACACCAAGAATGACACATAGAGTTCAAGACTGGGTGACAAGGAGGATGATGGTATCCTTCATAGAGGCAAATTAGTAAGAAGGAAAGTTGTAGGGGAAAGATAATGAGTTCACTTTTGGAAATATTGAGTTTAAGATACCTATGAGAAATCTGGTTTGAGTTGTTCAATAGGCAGAGATACAAGGTGGAGAGAGGTCAGGAGAGAAGTTAGGACTAGACAAATTGATCTGAGAATCATCCACATAGAGATGATAATTGAATCCATGAGAACTGATGAGATCACAAGCCAAAGACTATATAGAAGCAGACCAATGAATTCTATCATCTATGTAACTATCATTTGTTCTACACATATGTGTATATGTATATACACATCACTATGTATATGGGACATACACAAAGGCAAAAATATATACACATACACATATCATACACATTACTCACACATATATATCCAATCTGAGAAGACTGATTATAATGATCTGATAGAACTTTTCAGATCTCTACCCCATATCTCCAAAATTAGACTTTCATTAAAATGTTGCAGTTAATATTTTAAAGTTTTATCATCTGCTATAACTCCAGGTTTCTGTTAATAGGAGAAAATGCAGAGGGTTAATTATTAAAGGAGTTGATATCTCCAGAGAGAAGTTAGCATTTTGATGGGTACTTAAAAACTAATCAAACACTTTCCGGTTTCAATCCTGTTTTAAATATCTTTACTTGTGCCCTAAAATTCCTAATCATCTCCAGAAGAAGAGTCAGAGCCTGTCAGAGACAGTTACTTGTCACTTTAGAACAAACTGAAGTACAAACAACAGAAAAAGAAGGTGGATGACTATTGTTAGCATGTTTATATGAAAGTCAGATAATGTGCTGTATGCAGCTGGATATAACAAGGGCAAATGAGACTAAATGATTTATAGGAACATCTTGCAAACAAGTCACATTTTGAAAAGTGAGCTCTTCTCCCACACAGTTTTTACTAAACTCTACCCTAAGGGCTTTTAAATAGCAGATGATGGAGCTTTTCAGAAAAATCATTGAAGACAGCAATCATGCTTTTTTTTTTCCTCAAAAAAAAGAGAGGAAATCCTAACAGAAACAAAGAAAGTTATATTGTCCTTGATCAAAGAAAACAAAATTCAGAATATAGTTTAACTATCTTTTTTTCCCTCTAAGAGATGTACCCAGATATTACAAAAGGAGTGCTCCTCTTGGATCAGACAGCCTGAGTTTGAATCCCAGTTCTAACACTTACTCCATGACATTAGGCAAAACATTTAACCTATCTTAACTTTAGTTTCTATATATGTCAAAGGATAATATTAGCTAGCATTTAAAAGTACCTTAAAACTTTCAAAATTTGTTACAAATATGATCTCCTTTTATCCTCACATTTATATCTCATGTCTTATTACCCCTTTTTTTTTAATAGATGAAGAAATGGGCTGAGAGAGGATTTAATGACTTGCCCAGGCACACAGCTGGTAAATTCCTACTCTGATCTGAACTCGGGTCTTCTCGTCTCCAACTAGATTCCGTATTCTAAGTGCTGTGCCATTAAGCTGTCTCAGCTGCAGTAAAAATGCTTTCATTGCCTAGCTCACAGGATCATTGTGAATGAAGTGTTTTCTAAGTCATAAAAGGTTGTATTAATGTGAGTTGTGATCTTGTTATAAGAACATGGAATCAGAAAGCTAGAAGGGACAAATGAAATGTATCTGCATCTGGTTGAGACATTTACTTTCTGGTTTATAAGATGTTTAAACCAGGTTCGATAGTTATCTATACGCTGTTTTTACTTTTATTTTTATTTTATTTTATTTTTTTTATTTAATAGTCTTTTATTTACAGGTTATATGCATGGATATCTTTACAGCGTTAACAATTGCCAAACCTCTTGTTCCAATTTTTCACCTCTTACCCCCCACCCCCTCCCTCAGATGGCAGGATGACCAGTAGATGTTAAATACATTAAAATAGATGTTAAATACATTAAAATATAAATTAGATACACAATAAGTATACATGACCAAAACATTATTTTGCTATATAAAAAGAATCAGACTCTGAAATATTGTACAATTAGCTTGTGAAGGAAATCATAAATGCAGGTGGGCATAGATATAGGGATTGGGAATTCAATGTAATGGTTTTTAGTCATCTCCCAGAGTTCTTTCTCTGGGCATAGCTGGTTCAGTTCATTACTGCTCCATTGGAAATGATTTGGTTGATCTCGTTGCTGAGGATGGCCTGATCCATCAGAACTGGTCATCATCTAGTATTGTTGTTGATGTATATAATGATCTCCTGGTCCTGCTCATTTCACTCAGCATCAGTTCGTGTAAGTCTCTCCAGGCCTTTCTGAAATCATCCTGTTGGTCATTTCTTACAGAACAGTAATATTCCATAATATTCATATACCACAATTTATTCAGCCATTCTCCAACTGATGGACATCCATTCAGTTTCCAGTTTCTAGCCACTACAAAAAGGGCTGCCACAAACATTCGTGCACATACAGGTCCCTTTCCCTTCTTTATAATCTCTTTGAGATATAATCCCAGTAGTAACACTGCTGGATCAAAGGGTACGCACAGTTTGATAACTTTTTGAGCATAGTTCCAAACTACTCTCCAAAATGGTTGGATTCGTTCACAACTCCACCAACAATGTATACTCTGTTTTTAAACCAACCAACCAACCAGTTAATGTGTGAAGACAGGGACCTTTTCTTATCCCAGTTATGCATCTTTCCTATTTCTGATCTGTCCAGAGATGGGCAGTTGAATTGAATCTTTATTAATAACTACACATAGTCACAGAAAGATGATTACTTTGCTTTGCTTCTACATACCTTATAATTACATCAGCTTATTTTTCATCAATAATTATTTGTTCTACTTCAGAGTACTAGGTCTGGATATCCTTTGGAAGGCTAGAAACTATTTGCTAAATATTCATTGTTTCACAAGTTGCATGTTTGTCTTCCATCTTTTGAATTCAGAAATCTAGATGTAATAGTCTTGGTCCTCCTGCTAAAAGTCTGGTTGTTTATTTTCTAATATTTTTACTCTTCTGGGCCATCCCTTGGTGATATGATTAATTGTATTTGTGTTGACATGGCATTTATTTTTCTCTTTGTGTAGAGAGTATGACCAGGACTAAATTTGGGCAGCCGGTTAAAACATGGGGCATTTGTCTGGAATTTTTACTATCTTCTTGATAAAAGAGATGGAGAATAAGTATCTTAGGTCTGAGCATTAGTGAATTCATTCATGTCTTCTTGGGTAAGAACAACTGAATCAAGGTATTAAGGAAAATTTTTATTAAATCTGATCTATTGAAGATCTGGGGTGGATGATAGACTCTCAGATTTTTTTGTTTTTAATGTCTTAGCTCTTTCCCTCTCATAACTTTGTCTGCTAATTCTCAGATCCCTAATAGTTCTGACCAAATCAAACCATCCCTGAACACTAAGATTCTATTAATCATTTCCAAAAAGATGGGAATGGGTTAACAATCAGTAATCAAATGTTTGTTGTGTCTGCTAAGAGCCAGGCATTGTGCTAAAAGCTGCCCTTAGGGAATTTATAACCAATAGGGGAAGATAACACATAAAAGGAAACTGAAAAAGTGAAAGGAAAGCAGAGAAAAAAGCACCTTGTGGTAAAGCCTTGATGGAAAGATCCAGAGGAATGTCTCCTTGTGGGAAGGAAGAGATGGCTGGTTTAAGCACCCCCTTTAAATGGAGATGCTGAGAGGATCTCTCCACCCTTCAATCAGAGGCAAGTTCTGGGGAAGTTCTAGGGCTGAAGTGATCTTGCAGGAAAAAGTGCTCCTTGGGGCATGACTAACAAGTACAAAGGAGTGGAGTCTGATGGGAATACTAGTGGGATTATTTTTAAACCCACTAATTAAATTAAGGGAGATATGATCAAAGTTGAAAGGAGTGATCAATGGGAATGTTCACAATTGTCAAGGAAATGTAAATCAAGTTGTTTCCTTTACATTTCTTAGACCACGAGTTGTCCCTAGGGATGGTGATGAGATGTGGGACTTGAAGTTAGGTAGACCTGAGTTCAAATTTTGCTTCAGATGCTTCTTTAGGTGATTGATCCCAGGCAAAAGGGAGATAATAATAGTACCTATCTGACAATATTGTGTAATAGACAGCTAGGTGGCACAATGGATAGAACCTACTGATTGGAGTCAGGAAGCCCTGAATTAAAAGGTAACCTTAGCTACTTATTAGCTGTGTGATCTTGGGCAGGTTACTTAAGAGGGATTTGCTGTGTTTTCACATAAGAAACAAAAGTTAAGACAAAAACATGATCCCTGCCTTTATAGATCTTCCTCTTCAGAAGGGGGATAATAATTTATATAGTGTCTTAAAGTTTGTAAAGTGCTTCTATAAATATCCCGTTTTATTCCCATAACAGCCTGAAAGATAGGTAGTTTTAGTGTTCCATTTTATAGATGAGGAAAGTGAGGCAGCCTGAGGCAGGATTGGAACTGGATTAGGAATTAGAAGATCTGAGTTCCAATCCTGAGTGATCCCAGGCAATTTAAACTCTGTTTAACTTAAGCTCATCTATAAAATTGTTTTTTTACCCAAATCTAGTACAGTACATACAAAGATTAGGTACTTAAGGTTTTTTAATTGAATTAGTCACCTCTAATGGTGTTAAGTAGTTTACCCTGAACAAAGTTTATTACCATAGAATCTCAAAACTAGAACAGCTTTGTGAGGTAATTCAATTCAAATTCCTGCACAATTTATGAATCTTCTCTGTGTTCTTCTTGATGAGTATTTGGCCTATGCTTGAACATCTACAATAACAAGAACACTGAAAAAGATAGGGATGGACATAAGGAGAGATTAAGCAAGGGATGATGGTGGGGCAGGGATGAAGAAAAAAAGTAGCTCCATCTGGGACAGAATTAGGAATTTCAACAGAACTTCCATTTTGCTACAGAAAGCAAAGACATAGACGTGATCAACCTGAGTTGCCTGGAAATTTTACTGGAACAATGACTGTGGGGCCCCCAGTGTCCAAATCTATTAAATGAAAACTTTGAGACGTACCATAAAGGCATTTCTGGATTGATGGAAAAGAATATTTAAGAATAGAAGCTAACATTGATATAGTGCTTTGTAAAAATTATGTGTATACATATAATATACATATACATGTATGTGTGTGTTTGTGCATTACATATGTAATCTATTTTAATCCTTATAATAACCCTGTGAGGTAAGTGCTGTTATTCCAATTTTACAGATGAAGAGACTGAGACTTACAAAGATTAAACCATATACTTAGGCCCCTATAGCTAGTAAATATCTCTATCCACTATACCACTTAGCTTCCCCTGAGACAATGGTGATAGAGGAAGAGAATGCCAAAGATTATGAGACTACATCCAGATTATGGTATGCAAAGTTTTGGAAACAATTCATTTTATCTCACCAAAAACATATCCAGGCAGGAAAAATAACTGATTTATTGCTTTTCCTTTTCCTTTATACAGAGGGTATATAAATCAAGTCTTCCCTAATCTTATCTTGAATTTCAAGGTCCCTTCCCATCACTATATATTTTTGTTATTTAGTTAGGATCTTCATCTAAATATATACCTTATGGTATATGTATGGGCATCTTGCAAATTGATTTATTTATTTTCAAGAGGCTTTGACTCTTGTGTTCTATATGAAGATCATGAAGTAATAGATTTAATACTATAAATGACCATAGAGGATATTGAATCTATATTATTTTGTTTTTAAATTTTTGGGTCAGATCTGTGATTTTACTGGTGTAAGTGTTCAGCTTCCCTCTGCAAATCAGCAACTTTCTGCAACTTAGAGAATTGTCTGAGGTATTAGATGGAGGGAAGGGGTTGTGACTTACTCACTTGATATTACTGCATGTTTATTAAACCTCTCCCAATGAGTTATTTTTCCACTAGTGGTGATGAATTTAAGCTCTACTATTACCATCTCCTTTGTGATCAAAAGACATACTGACAAAAAGACTGGATAATAATGGATATAGCACTAGTCCTGAAGTCAGGAGGACTTGAATTCAATTCTGGTCTCAGACACTTACCACTTCCTAGCTGTGTGACACTGGCCAAGTCACTTAACCCCAATTGCTTCAGCAAAAAAAAAAAAAAAAAAAAAAAAAAAAAAAAAAAAGACCCAATGATAACCTGTAATTATAGGAAAAAGTAAAGCCAAATGAATAGATGAGATTTGAACTTATGACTTCATTGAAACTATATAAATTAACTAGGTATTTTTAAAGATCATAATGATGATAATAACAGTAACATTTTTATAGCACTTTTATGCTTTACAAAGTGCTTCAAATATATTGTTTATTGATGTAATTTGATAATATACAGATTATTATGAGATACATTGACTATACTAATACCATTCTTTGGATCACAATAAAATGTGACAAATCCTCAAAAAGACTGGAGTGGCAAATAATCTTACCTGTTTTCTGAGGAGCTAAGAAGCAGCAGAAGCAGCAGTTAAAGTTGAACATGGAACAACTGATTGGTTCAAGATTGGAAAAGGGCATTTTGTCACCTTCTTTAACTTTTATGAAGAGTACATTTTGTGAAAGGCCAGCTTGGATGAATCAAAATCCAAAATTAAGGTTGCCAGGAAAAAATATCAACAATCTTAAATATATAAATGATGCCATGCTGATGGCAGAAAATGAAGAAAAATTAAGATCCCTCCTGATGAGGGTGAAAGAGAAGGTTTAAAAAGATGTCTTGAAGTTTAATATAAAATTAACAAAACCAAACCAAACCTAGGAACTTAACAATTGAGCACTTCCTGGCAAATAGAGGGAGAAGAAAAGGGAACTATGTCAGATTTAATATTCTTGGATTCAAAGATCATTGTAGATGATGACTGCATAATTAAAAGATACTTGGAAGGAAAACTATGGTAAACTTGGACAGGATACTAATAAGCAGAGATATCACCTTGCCAATAAAGTTTCATATAAATCAAAGCTATGTTTTTCCCACAATAATGTATGGTTGTGAGACTATAAATTCTATAAGGATTGTAAAGAAAGCTGAATGTTGCAGAATCAATGCTCTTAAATTGTAATGTTAGAGAAATTTTTTTGAAATTCCCTTGGACAGCAAGGAGATAAAATCAGTGGATACTTAAATTAATTCAGCTTATTCACAAGAAGATCAAATATGGAAGCTGAAACTTAAATACTTTGATTGTATAATGATAAGACAGGATTCAATGGGAAAGACCTTAATGTTGGGAAAGTTTGAAGGCAAAAGAAAAAAGATACAGAAGAAGATAAGATGGATAGATAGTATCATGGAAGCAATCAACATGAACTTGAGAAGACTTTGGGAGATAATGGCTGTTAAAAGGGCCTGGTGAGTTATATCCATGGGATCATGAATTCAGAGTTAGGCATGATTGTACAACTGTTCGTGACTGAACAACAATATGTGCCAAGAATTGTGCTAAACTCTTTACAAATATTATCCCTTTGATCCTTATGACAGTTATGCAAAGGGGTGCTATTATTGCCTCCATTTCAGAGTTGAGGAAGGGGCAACTAAGTGGCACAGTGGATAGAGTATTGGGCCTGAAGTCAGGAAGACTCATCTTCCTAAATGACCAACAGGATGATTTCAGAAAGGTCTGGAGAGAAGTACACGAACTGATGCTGAGTGAAATCAGCAGGACCAGGAGATCATTATATACTTCAGCAACAATACTATATGATGACCAGTTCTGATGGACCTGACCATCCTCTGCAACGAGATCAACCAAATCATTTCCAATGGAGCAGTAATGAACTGAACCAGCTACGCTCAGAGAAAGAACTCTGGGAGATGACTAAAAACCATTACATTGAATTCCCAATCCCTATATTTATGCCCACCTGCATTTTTTATTTCCTTCACAAGCTAATTGTACAATATTTCAGAGTCTGATTCTTTTTGTACAGCAAAATAACGTTTTGGTCATGTATACTTATTGTGTATCTAATTTATATTTTAATATATTTAATATCTACTGGTCATCCTGCCATCTGAGGGAGGGGGTGGGGGGTAAGAGGTGAAAAATTGGAACAAGAGGTTTGGCAATTGTTAATGCTGTAAAGTTACCCATGCATATAACCTGTAAATAAAAGGCTATTAAATAAAAAGAAAAAAGACATCTTCCTAAGTTCAAATCCAGCTTCAGACATTTAATGGCTGTGTGACTCTGGGCAAATCACTTCACCCTTTTTGCCTCAGTCTCCTCATCTGTAAAATGAGCTGGAGAAAAGAATGAAAAACCACTCCAGTATCTTTGACAAGAAAACCCCAGATGGAGCTACAAAGAATTGGGCATGACTGAAACAACTGAAGAACAACAGCAGAATTAAGGAAAATAAAGCAAATAGGGGGTCACATAGCTGATTTGAGCTTACTTCTTCCTGATGTCAAGCCTACTACTCTATCAACTATGCAATTTATCTGCCTCTATAATAAAATAAATATGCATATACACACACAAAAACCTATACTTTTCTTAGTGTAAGAACCACCTCTCCCAGCACAGATGGAAATCTCTTTATAACTTAATAATTTACAGGATCATAGATTTAGCACCCCAGAGATTATCAACTCACTCTCCCTCTTTTTACATATGAGGAAACTGAGGCATCTAGGGATTAGGTGATTTGTCTAGCACTTTACAACTAGTAAGTGTAAAGGTAGACTTGCATTCCAATCTTCCTTACTCCAAGTCTGGCTCCTTATAAACCCCATTTTATTGCTGCTCTAATTATTAAAATGAATTAAGCTTAAATGTAAACTTAGTTGAATTAGACCCTATAATATGGCTAACTTAAATTTTGATACTCCAGGGAATAAGATAAAGGAAAAAAGTTAATTCAGTCTTCATAGAAGAATATAATTCCCCAAATTAGTGTGTGACTGATGTGGGGTCCAGTGTTAAGCTGTGTAGCAGGAAGGATACCATACAAATTAAATGATTTGGCTCTGCTGATACTTCTTAGTCCTCTCCTCTTTGTATATATCATTACATTCACTGTATTTGAGGGTAGATAATTGCTTCAGGTGGGATGCCGTACAGAACAGCCAGAATGAGGTCATTTCCAAAAAAAAAAGGTTATCACACTAGGCAGGAAGACTACCCAATTATCATGGTGGGAGTGGGAGATGAAGGAAACTTCAGAGGTTGTCCCTGTAGAGAAACCCAATCCAGTGAAATTCACCAAAGATATTCAAGGGAAATGATTAGAATGGTAGACAAGTTCAGGAAGAAGAATTAAGAAAGAATACACTTTTCTTAATTTGATCCATGGCACTTGTGGTATGAATTTAGTTGTTTTTACCCAAATCCATAGTTTTTGTATGGTGCTGCTGACACAGGCACTTATGAGTAAATGTGTCAAGGCAATTGATTAAGAAGAATTAGAGTATTGTCAGACTATACCAGCTTTTGTAGAGTGCCTTACCAATACTATGGTAGTTTAACTAAAATTTATTCTCATAGAGTAAACACATAAGGAACAGCACAAATATTTCTGGTCCATAGAGAATAAATCTTGATAATGCAACTGTGATGATGGTTGAAAGCAACTCATTTTAGTAAAAACAGGTGTGAGCTGCAAATACTTTAATATACTTGCAGAGCAGAAATATCCAATGCACTCAAGGGAAGATAAACTGTCTTCATGTGTTATTAAAACTGCCCTCAGATTGACCCCCAAACTGTATTTCTACAAGTTTGGGAATAGAATTCCTTGCTAGTATTTGACAATAGAATAATTTTTTTGGTCTGTGGTTAAAATGAGTATTTCATTAGTAGGCATACAATATTCCTCAATTACATCATCTGATAAGATTAAATTCAATTATATTCTTTTTTATATAGCTTAGTTTTTATTTATTTTGTGGGATATTGTGCTTTTTCAAATACATTTTTAAAATGCATTCATATCTATTGTTTTTATGTCACCTTCATTTTGAAATATATTACTTTCTCCTACTTTACCAAAGAACAATTCTTTATAACAGAAAAAAAGAAAAGAAAGAAGGGGAAACAATTTAGTAAAATTAATCAACATATAGACTATAAGCAATATGTCATACTCATAAACTTCTCCATCCCATTTCTACAAAGGAAAGAGGTGAATTTAGACCAAGCATGGTCATTATAAGTCTATATCAGTAAGTTTCATTTTTTAATGTTCCATTTGGTTAGTATATATATTATTTTCTTATTTCTTCTTACTTGCATTTGCATTAGTTCATGTCTTCTCACACTTTTCTGAATTCATTTTTTTACTTGCAATCCAGTAAAATTTATCACTTATATTTCTGTTTGATTACAGTTATTATTTAGTTATTTATCAATCAGTGGGCATCTACTTTGTTTCAAGTTCTTTGATACTACATAGAGAGTGCTATGAATATTTTAAGGTATATATAACTTTTCTTTTTACCTTTGCCCTCTTTGGCATATATTCATGATAGTTGGATCTCTGGATTAAAATGTAATGGCATTTTGTTAAATTCTCCACTTAATTAAGGAACATTTAGTATTCCTGCCTTCCCAGAGAATCTCCAGTATTAAATATTCTCATCTATTTTCATCTTTGAGCCCATTTACCAAAGCCATCATAGAAGGAAGATATCACTGTGGAGAAGGGACCCACCTTCCTCATCATTAACATCATTAATTGATGACCAACTTTTATTAAAGGAAGATAGGCAAAGGAGCCCTAGAAGTAGTATTACACCTCCAGATTACTATTCCTGAAGAGAATGTAAATATAATAGCCATCAACTAGGGCAGTGATGCCTTTGGAATAAGAAGCAGCCGTCCCCACCAACTATCAATCAAAGACCACTTGTAGGGCAGGCATATTCACCAAACTGAATCAACAAGGAACACTGAAGGAGTGACCTGAGATAGCATAAGTCTGGTACCCAAACCACTATCTTCCCTCAGAACTTTCCAACAATGAGGAAGTCAGCCAAGGACCTTGAATCTAAGAGCCCTGAGAACAGTGAATTAAATAAGGACCCAGTTTCACAATTTTACTCCCAGGACTATGAGACTTCTTCATCTTAATTATGGCTGAAACCTTGTCTCCCCATTAGTATGTGAGCTCTGTGAGAATGGAGATTATCTGTTCTATTTGTATTTCTTGTATTTAGCACCATGCTCTATACATAAAAAGGAACTAATAAATGTTTTAGTCATTCAGCTTTGACAATTCACTAAGTAGGAAGTGAAATTTTGCTAGTATTTTGTTTTGCATTTTTGTAATTAGTAATTTGGAGCAGTGTTTCATATAGGTATTGATAATTGATATGGTGTTTACTGCCTGACAATTCCAGGAGAAATGCCAGAAGCAGAAGAGAGATCTGTATGCATTTGTAGATCTGACCAAGGCTTATGATACTGTCATTCACAAGGGCTTATGGAAAATTATGTCAAAATTTGATTGCCCAGAAAAGTTCATTAGTATAGTATATTAATTTCACGATGACATGCTTGTCATGGTTCTGGACAATGGACAATGCTCTTGAGCTTTTCCAGTCCCCAATGGAGTGAAATCTGGCTATGTGTTTGCTCCCATGCTTTTTAGTATGATTTTCAACCATGTTGTCAAATCCTTTCTTTTTAAAAAGTACTTAATTTTTTATGTAGCATTTTATTTGTCCCTAGTTTCATGTAAAAGCAATTTTATCATTTTTTTAAACTTTGAATTTCAAATTCTATTCTGTCCTTCATTCCTGCTCCCTCATTAAGAAGGTAAGCAATTCAATATAGGTCATGTATGTGTAGTCATGCAATACATTTCTATAGTCATATAGTAAAAGAAAACATCAGCACCATCCATAAAGCAGTTTTGCCCACTCCCTCTGTGCTCATTACAAGAGGCAGAGCTCTACTGCAGGGTCTCAGGCAAAAAACACTTGGGGGCTTGAATGCAACTGCTATTATATGCAGAGAGTCTGTGAGGGAAGAGCCTGTAGGGGAAGAACCAGTGTGGAAAGGGGATTGCAATTAGGGAGAAGAGAGATATGTGCAGCTGGCACTACTGAGATATCCCCTGGAGGGTTGAAACCTGGCCTATAAACCCCTTGCCTCCACACACAGTAGGCTCGACCATTTCACTTCTTGAGTGTGCCTACAAAACAGTGTCTATCTATACATTGATTTGGAAAACTGGAGAATATATAGGTAATATCCCAGTTACTGGCCAAAGATTATGGCAAACACCCATATGTTTGGCATAGGAGGAACAATAGTAATTGAATTTAGTGCTACCCCTTTGAGATGGAAATTTGAAGATAAAACAAGAGTTTTTCACTCCTTTTGTAGTTAAAAAAATCCCAATAAATCTATGGCGAAGAGACATCTTACAACAGTTAGGATTACAATTGAGTACTTGGGCTTTTTAGGCAGGGCTGCCAGCACTCTCACCTGTTCCCATTCAATGGAAAACTGATACACTGGTGTGGGTGGAACAGTGGCCCTTAACCATTGCAAAAATTCAGGCCTTGTTAGATATAGTAGAGAAGCAATTTGACCAAGGATGCTTACAACCTTCTCTAAGTCCTTGGAATTCCCTTTTATTTGTCACAGTATTAGCTTTTACAGATTTTACAAACCACTGGTATACTTTTTAATCCTCAAGGACATGCAATAGTAGAGAGGAGAAACAGAATCAAGATACTCCTCCAAAAATAAAGGAAAACAGGAGCCCCAGGTAACCCTACAGGATTTCTAAACTTAACTCTATATATTATTAATTTTGTTTGATTTTTGATGGAGATGCACTGGCTCCAGCATACAGGTTTCATAACTCGCTGGAGCAAGCAGCTCCAATATCTTTAGATAATTGCCAGGTGATGGGGAGAGATCCAAAAAGTGGTGAATGGAAGGGACCAGATAGGTTAACTGCTAAGGGGAGAGGGCTTGCTTGTATCTCCACAGACAGAGAAGGAATCTGATGGATGCCATTGAGCCGTATCTGCCTTGTCCATCAGAGAGAGATGGAAAAAGAGAAGACCCTCTAAATGAAGGAGAAGACCAAGGAAACATTGAATGATTCCATCACTGACTATGCCCACCACTGAAAGAGCTTGGCAGTTAACCTTATATGTATGGGAATTAATTCACAAACATCAAAAATAATTATCAATGAGACTGATGTAGGACTTCAAAACCTGCAGGAATCATTGGATTCCCTGACACATGAAGTGATGGACAATAGATTGATTTTGGACTATTTCTTGGTTGTTGAAGGAATGTGTTTGTGGTTGTGAATTGATAGTTAATTTTTACACCTTCCTTCTGGGACTCATGGAGATCTTTTATAGTATTTTGTTTATTCATATTGTTTGTTATGTTACTACTTGCTTGTATGATATTATCACCCTGTGTGATTCCTCCCATGGTGATGAATTTAACCACTGATATATACCTGTTTCAATTAAAACAAAAGAAAGGGTGAGATGTGGAAAGTCACAGACAATGGGGAAACTGGGTGAGGTATAAGACCCTGTAGTCCAGAGTGAACCTTTTAACAACATCTGGTTTGGCTCCCCATCTCCCCTAGGGCTCTTGGACTTCCTGAGAAGTCAGGGGGTAGTGACAATTTGTGTTGTGATTGAAGCAGAGTGATACATTCAGAGTAAAGGTAAAAAGGCTGGAGCAGAATTTATTATCATTCAAAAAAAGCAGAGGTATAAATCCTGCTCTCAGATCAAGCAAAAGCAAAAATAGATCTAAATAAAAGAGATAACAAAGAAGGATATAAGGGCAATTTTCCTTGATGATTTCCTGAAAGCTGATGTCTAGGCTCTTTTTTTCATCATGGTTTTCATGATGAAAATTTTTAGATTGTCTCTTCTAGATCTATTTTCCAGGTCAATTATTTTTCCAATGAGGCATTTTACATTTTCTTCAATTTTTTTTTTTTTTTGGTTTTGTTTGACTGATTCTTGAAGTCTTATTGAGTCATTCACTTCCATTTGTTCAATTCTAATTTTTAGTGAATCGTTTTCTTCAATAAGCTTTTTTATCTCCTTTTGCATTTGACCAATTGAACTTTTAAATGAGGTGTTTTATTCAATGGATTTTCCTCCCATTTCACAAATAATGATTTTCAATGAATTGATTTCTTTTTCATATCTATTTCTAAGGAAGTATATTCTTTTTCCATTTCATCAAATCTATTTTTTAAGGATTTTTCTTCAGATAATTTCTGTTTTTCCTTTTCCAAACTCTCTTGCAAAGTTCTCACTTTCTTTCCCCCATTTTTCTTATAATTCTCTTTTATGTTTCATTTTGAATTCTTCCAACTGGACTTAGTGAAATGGAGACTAACTCATATCATCCTTTGGGGCTTCATCCGAGATGATTTGCCTTTAGGATCCTCAGAGTTTAAGGTCTGCTCTCTTTTTCCATAAAAGCTATCTATGTTCAGAGTTCATTTTACTTTTTTGCTCATTTATAAAAAGTTGAGGTCTGCTCTAAGGGCAAAGGGGTGACACCTGCTTTAGTTTGTTCTGGGGTCAGTGCTGCTGACTGACTTCTGGTTCTAGTTAAGTGTGGCCCAGTCCTATGTTTTTCTGAAGTTCAGAGGTTCACTATTTGGCATTCCTATTTGCCTTGGATGTATCACAGCTAGTCTGCCAATCCACTGGCTTGTAACCAGAACAGAATAGCCTAAGAGCCTCCCAGCAGATTCCCTACTGTGAGCATAGGGCAATATCCTGCATCCCTGCACTTGGCTACCTCCCCCTTAGCCTGATTGAAACAGACCTTTTCTGAAATTTTTTCAAAGTATCTTCTGCTGGAAATTTGTTACACTCCAAATATTTGTAGGTTCTGTCATTCCAAAATCAGTTCAAAGGATTGATCTGGTATTGATCTAAGAGACATTAGGAAGAGCTCAGATAAAGACATGTTTACTCTCCATCATCTTGGCTCTGCCCCTCTGTCAAATGCTTGCAATGAGAATAAACATGGAATCAAAGTCAGCTATTGCATTTGTGGTAAATTCTTTAACTTGAAAAGGTTACAAGCTAAAAATAGAGTGGAGGAATTATTGGTGCATGATATTGTTTTTGCAGATTATTGTGCATTCAATGTAGTCTCTGAAATTGCGATACAACAAGGTATGATCAATTCTCTGTAGCTTGGGCCAACTTTGGCCTAACAACACCAAGAAATCACAAGTACTCCATCAATCAGCACACACCATCTATTTGTGAAACCATCAATTTTTGAATATTGTAGATAAGTTCACTTATCATAGCAGTATATTTCCAGGGATGTTCACATTGGCAATGAGGTTGACACACACATTGCCAGAGTTAGTTCAGTGTTTAGGCGGCTGGAAAGTGTCAGAGAGAGGAGGTATTATTATACTGAGTACCAAACTGATGGTCTACAGAGCTATTGTTCTGAGGTCATTGTTGTATGATTGTGAAACTTGTCATACCATGCCAGCAAACTGTTACTTCCATTTGAACTTCTTAGAAAGATTCTGAAGATCACTTGGGAGGAAAAGATATCAGAACTGATTTTCTTTCTTTAATTAAACTACCAGAGAGCCCAAATCCATTGGTTGGCCAAATTGTTCGAATTCCAAATGTCTACTAGCACAAAAGACTATTTTATGGAGAATTCATATAGGGCGAGTATTTACCAGATGGTCAGAAAAAGTGATACAAGGACACTCTCAAAGTCTTTCTTAAGAACTTTAGAACTAATTGCATGACATGGGAAACACAGCACTGCCTAGCATGGTGTGCTCTCATTAGAAAAGATACATTTTCTATGATCAAAGCAGAATTGAATTAGAAAAAAATGTGAGATGTACAAAGTTAGTGAATCCACCCCAAATATTCATGGGGACTATTTGTGTCCAACCTGTAGTAGAGCATTCTGAGCTTGATCTAATCAGTCACAGTCAAACACATTAATATTACTTTAGCATAGTGATGTTATTTTGGTCCTGTTCAAAAATGAAGTTCGTTCACCAGCCTCAGTCCCTATACTAAGTGACTTCAGTGAGTACAGAATTGGTTGCAACTAGATTCTTCTTTCTCCAACCCATATCCATGGATGTTGATTCCATTCATTCCTAGGTCTTCTGCTTTTCTTCTGTACTCCTTCTTTTAGAGACTTTATCTCCTTATATGGTTTCAATCTCTTGTGAATTACATAATGTTAATAATAGCTCCATAAGTTATGGCAACTTAAGGTTCATAAAGCTATTTATTTACAACCTTTTGCGACAAGTGGCATAAATATATCACTATTCTTCACTTAACAACAATGAAGCATCAAGATGTTAAGTGACTTGCAAGAATTAAAGCTGGTACTCTAACCCTGTTTTTTTTAATTCCAAGACCAAAATTATTTCTACTAATATATTTACTTTTTATTTTGGTTCAAATCACTGATTTTATCAATATATGGAACAAGTGGTGTGAAAATCCCTTTCAATGAAGTAGACCAACAATTCCCTCTAATTTATGATATTGAAAGAATTTCCTGAGGCTTGTAAGCATTAAGAAGTTTACTCATGTTATCACAGATAGGAGATGTCAGAAGCACAAATTAAAGAGACAGAAAGATATCTGCTTAGCCTTTTACATAATCTCCTCTTTCAATAATCATAATTATATTAATGATGGGAGAGACCTAAGAAATTATCTATTCAGTTATTCTCATTTTTACTTCTTGATGCTTCAATAGATCTGTGATCCTGTCAATGTTATATTTCAGGCAAGCTATTTCTCATTAGAACTGATACGTTCAAATCACTGACAGTAATAGTGTATGTGTGGGAAGTAAAATCCCTATCTGTTGCCCTGCCCCTCCATGTTGTAGTTATAAGCATGATTTTGCTCTCCTTTTCTGTGGATGACCCTGTGTCCAAGCCTATATAATAACTTGTCCCCATGTTAAAAAAATCAAATCAAATCACTTTATCACCTGAAACCCCATTCTTCTCTCTGTTGGCTAGATCTAGTACTCAGTGCCCTGCTATATTGGCAACCTCTCTGTTATGCTTGGTCTACTTTTAATTAAAATCAGGAGAGTTTGCTAGCACAGTCTTCAGAGCATTGCCTAATGGAATACAACAGTCACATTTAGCATTAGCAGCCACAGCAGCAGGTCTCAGTAGAGGGATTTTCAGAGACTCTCTTGCTAGTGTCTAGGGAGAGGACGGCACAAGCTACTTCAAAGGTCAGCTACAAAGTGAGATGAAAGGTTTGGTCATAATGTAGATCAGAAAATGGCAGCTCTAGGCAAGGCAGCTCATTGATATAGTCATTGTCTTCTTGGTGAGTCAGGGATTGATTTGAACCTCACTTTTGGGGGAAGGGGAGAATTTAAATCCATTCAACAAACAGCAGATGACTTTAATGAATCACAGCATGGTCCTCTCCATCTGTCCCCATCATTTCTCTAACTCTCTTATGTCTTTCTTTAGACATATCAACAAAAAAGGCAGTGAGTAGTTGAAGTATGGTTGTACTTCAGTAATAAATCAGAGGTGGATGATGCCTTATTTTTTGTTTCCAATTCCATTATTTATGATGCAGAATATTAGAATAACCTTTTCCCCCACAGGAGATCACTAAGCCATTATATGTAGGGGAAATTCTGTAATGACTCTTAAGACCCTTGCCTTGGTACAGAGCAATAGCTCCCGGTCTTTTATTTTATACATATAGTTTGTCATATTCAATTTTGTTCTTGCATGTTATCAATTTCATATGCTTTGTCATACCTGCAGCATTGTAGTTACTATGGAAACCATTGTTTGTAATGGCTCCTGACTTCTCTGCCTTTAAAATACTATTGTGTGTGACTTGGTATCATAAACTTGTTTGCTTTTCTAGCATAAAAATGGTAGAAAATCAAGAAAAGCACTGAATGCTTAACAGAGTGATAACTCCAAGGGTCATGACCAGGAAGCCCAATAATTTAGGTTGTCCCTGTTGTTGCGTTGCCCTTTCTGACATGAAAATCTGAGTGTGCATCTGATGATGCAATTCACTAACTTGCTCTGGCTCATGCCTATAGTAGCAGAAAACCGAGAATTTCAATGTCTGAATAGTTTTGCTCTTTGCAAAGGACCTTTAAGTTCTCTGTAAGCATCTAGTCTAAGAAAGATATTAAACAAGTACAAAGTTTTATTTATATGATAAAAGAGAATAAAATCACTACCTTTTGTTATTGTTCAATAGTTTCCATCACATCTAACCTTCATTTGGGATTTTCTTGACAACACTACTATAAAGGTTTGCTATTTCCTTCTCCAGCTCATTTTATAAATGAGGAACAGAGGAAAGCAAGCTTATATGGTTTGCCCATGGTCACACAACTAGTAAATTCTTGAGCTCAGATTTGAACTCAATCTTTTTGATTCCAGGCTTACTGTTCTATCCTCTGTACCATCTAGCTGCCCCCAAATAACTGCTACCTGGGTCCATAGAAAGCCCTCATACTTTGATTAGGGACCTTGCTGAATTCTATACATACTGGGACATTTTTACCCAGAGGAAGGAGAGGGGATAGGTAGATTTAAAAAAAGTAGTAATATCTATGGATTCATGAATGTAGATCTAAACACAAAAGAAATTCCCTCAACTTCTGTGTGTATCCTTATCTAGTTTTATTATATTAGGTATAAGCAAGAAATTCCTATAGTTTGATAGATTGGTGCATTTAATAATAATAGTTAACATTTATATAGTGCCTACTATGTGCCAGGCACTAAGCCAAGTCCTTTACAAGGATTATCTTATTTGTAGTTTAAAAAAAGATTCACATTTATCTTGCCCCTTGCTTTATAAAATGGTATTGTCTTAATTGCTTTTGCCTATCTATAGTTCAGGAATAGTTTTCCTGAAATAACCATATGTTTTTTAGATACCAAAGGGGATAGTTGAGAAACTGAGTGACTGATAAGATGAATAATCACATGTTCTTGTACCCTCTGTGTGTGTGTGTGTATGTGTGTATGTATGTGTGTATATATATACAGTCACCAGTCTTCATATTATAGACAGCTAGATGTTCCAGATGATAAGAGTTCTAGGCCATGAGACAATATGTGAGTTCAAATGTGATCTCAGATATTTACTATCTGTTCATGCTAGGTAAGTAACTTTATCTTAGTTTCTTCATATGTAAAATGGGGATAACAATATCATGTATCCCCCAGGTATTTTCTTAGGATAAAATGAAATAATATTTATAAAGTACTTTGTAAATCACAAAACACTATGTGGATGCTACCATCATCATCATCATCACTATTATTATTGTTATATAAGAACTACACCTATGATTTCATTAGTATAGGGTATTCCTGGATAAGAAACTCCTACCATTCGCAAGTCAACACCACCTTTGCAAACTTTGTAGTTTTGAGAGTTATTTAGGGAATTGAGAGTTTAAGTGATTTGTCCAAAATCACTCAGCTGTCAAAAATCAAAAGCAGGTCTACAGCCCAGATTTTCCTGACTTGTGAAGACCAGTTCTCTCTCTCTCTCTCTCTCTCTCTTTCTCTCTCTCTCTCTCTCTCTCTCTCTCTCTCTCTCTCTCTCTCTCTCTCTCTCTCTCTCTCTCTCTCTCTCTCTCTCTCTCTCTCTCTCTCCTCTTTCTCTTTCTTCCTCCCCCCCGCTCTCTCCTATGCTACAATGCCTATCCTCCATGTTATATTATATTATAAATAATTTTATATATGTGTATCACTGATGATTTTAATATATGAATATTTAAATATTTCACATATTCAGATTATATTTGATGTTATTTCTGACCTTGTCTTTCAATTAAAACTGTACTCTCTAAAGTTACCAAAATTCTCTTAATTGCTGAATTTGATGATCTTTCCCCAGACTTCAGCCTTCTCAATTTCTATGCCAATATACTCTTTGCACTGCTTTTTTCTTCCCTAATCATCTCTTAACATCTTTTGCTGTTTAATCATCTATCTTACTGCTCCTTCTATCTTAGGTTTCTTCCCTTTTCTTTATCTATAAGTTCTCTTAGTGATTCCATCAGCTCCTGACTATATCTCTATATTAATGACTCTAAGATCTATGTATCTGATCCTGGATTCTCTCTTTGAGTTACATCCCTGTAGAAGTAGTTGTCTAAAGAACTTTTCAAAATGGATTTCTTAATAGAAGCTCAAATTCAACATGTTCAAAACAGCTCTAAATCTTTTCTCCCCAAACCCCCTCAGCTTCCTTACTTCTATCAAAGATAACACTCTAAAAACTTCCAGGTTCATAACATTGGTATTATCTTAGATTCCTACACAAATAGTTATCTGGTCTTGTCATTTCTACCTTCATAACCTCTCTTTGCATCTGACCCTTTCTCTCTATTCACATAGTTATCTCTTTAGTTTAAGTCATCCTTACCTCTCACTAAAGTATTGTATTGTCCTTCTAATTGGTCTTTCTGCCTAAAGTCTCTAATGTTCTTCTCCACCTCCCTGTTTTTGTTCAAGAACTAGCTTAAGGATCAATAGTAGGCTTTTCCTGCTTCCCTTGGATGCTAGTGCCATGCCATCCAGAAATAGTTTTTTTTGAAATGTGCCCTTTTTTGTACTCATGTTTGTATGTCTCCTCCCATAAAATATAAACTACTTGAGAATAGGAACATGTCTCTTTGTTCTCAGTACTTAGCACAATGGAAACACAGTAGATGCTTTTTGATTGAGCAATAGTATATGTGTTGCCAAATCAAACACTTCCATACCACTTCTAGATTAATTTTCCTTTTGCATTGCCCTAGTGATGCCATTTTCCCACACAAAATCCCAACTTTTCTCCCTTAGTAGCAGTGAAAGTTCTAGACTATTTTAATCCAGTACAATACCATCTCTTAAGATCTTTTGATCTCATGAATCTAAGCTTGATGGTATCTTTCTTTATTCCATGCACTCCATGTTGTAACTCAAGTATTGAAAATTGCTCCAATAGTACTTTCTTTCTGGAAAGTGGCCTCATTTTCTTGTCTCTACCCTGCCCTTTCTGTCTGTTATGTCTGAAGTGTTGTGAATTCTGTTAAATTCCTGTGTCATTTAAAGTCCATCTCAAATGTTACCTTCTCCAGGAAACTTTTATTGATTTCTAAAAAACAGACTTTTAAAAAATTACATTATGTACCAGTTTTCTGTAGTACAGATTTGTAGTACAAATAAAGTTTACTTTATTCTTAAGATTTCTATGTAGGAAAAAAAGATAATTTGCTATGCTTTATATATGAAGATGATGATAATGAGAAGTCCTAAATGGGTCATGCTATCAGGTCTCTTCTTCCAGAAACTCTCCTTGGGTACAGAAAATTCAGATGATTACTCAAGAATATTGTGATTTTGTGTGTGGGTATGTGGGAAATGTGTAGATTGTGTGTATGTGTGTGTGTATGTGTGTGTGTGTGTGTGTGTGTGTGTGTGTGTGTGTGTGTATGAGATGAGAGTGGGGAGTCCATACCCCTAAATATGTTTCAGCTAACAGGGATTGGCAAAGAGTAGAATTATTCATTTCTACTTCCATATGCATGTCCCTTAGAATGCCTTTTGAGATTTCCCTTCAAAAGCTGATGTTTATTTTACTACAAATCTGCTTAAATAAAATATTAGAAGTGGAGGAGCAATAAACAGAAAATAGTATTTGCCTTTGGCTCTGCATATTCCCAAGGGTAAGGGTAAATTGTCTTATTCCAACAACATTATCAGCTGACCTATTCTAACAACATTTTTTTTGATCTGAAATAATCAGGAATGATTTGGTTCAGATTAAGTTGAATCTATGGCTAAGGAACAGAGTGAAGTTAACTAACCCATCTGGGGAATAAAGCAGTGCCATTGGCCATATTCACTCCATATGTTTTCATACATTCATTATTTTTCAGGCCAAGCTATATACATTATTTAGAGAACAAGCAAATTCAATTCCATACACTTTTATTAAACAACCTACTATATTTGAAGATTATTGTGAGAGACTAGAGACCTAAAGACAGATGAAACAATCCCTATGTTCAAGAAGTCAAGTCACTTGTCAAGTATAAATCAGCTAATATGTCAGAAGAAATTATTCAAATCTCATTATTTTAGATGATATAGGTAGAGGGGTATACAGAAAGAAAGCTAGATGGAGCACTTACTAATTGCTTAGTATGTGCGAGGCACATGTGCTAAGTGTTGGGAATACAAATAAAAATGAAAAAAAAAAGTAGTCCCTGCCCTTAAGGAGCTTATATTTTGATAAGAAAAGACAACATATAAAAATGAATTAAAAAGTAAGGAGAAAAGGGAGGAAAGTACACAGGAGGAGAGTATAAGCAGGTTGAGAGAGGAAGTGACCTGTCCATGTTTGTGGCAGCCCTTTTTGTAGAGGTAAGAAATTGGAATCTAAGTGGATGTCCATCACTTGGAGAATAGCTGAATAAATTATGGTATATGAATGTTATGGAATGTTATTGTTTTATAAGAGACAATCAGGAGGATGATTTTAGATAGGTCTGGAGAGACTTATAGGAACTGATGCTAAGTGAAGTGAGCAGAACCAGGAGATCATTGTACATGACAACATCAAAATTATAAGACGTTCAATTCTTATGAATGTGACTCTTTCCAACAATGAGATGACCGATTCCAGTTCCAATGATCTTGTGACAAAGAGAGCCATCTACACCCAGAGAGAGGACTGTGGGAACTGAATGTGGATTACAACATAACATTCTCACTCTTTTTGTTGTTCATTTGCATTTTTTTCTTACACATTTATTTAATTTTTTGATCTGACTTTTCTTGTGCAGCAAGAAAATTGTATAAATATGTTTGTACATATTGGATTTAACAT
Organism: Sarcophilus harrisii; assembly: GCF_902635505.1. Taxonomy (NCBI): domain Eukaryota; kingdom Metazoa; phylum Chordata; class Mammalia; order Dasyuromorphia; family Dasyuridae; genus Sarcophilus; species Sarcophilus harrisii. The sequence continues at coordinate 171,802,761 of NC_045430.1, forward strand.
GTATTTTAACATGTATAACATATATTAGATTTCTTGCCACCCAGGGATGGGGATAGAGGGAAGAAGGAGAGAATCTGAAACACAAGGCTCTGAAAGGGTCAATGTTGAAAAATTTTCCATGCATATATTTTGAAAATGAAAAGCTTTAAAAATTAAAAATAAAAACAAGAAAGTGGCCTGTCCAGGATCATATAGCTAATAAACACCAGAGATGGGATTTGAATTCTATTTTACAGGCTAAGTACACCTTGCTCAGAGCCTAAGATACTAAGGCTCTAGATTTGTATTTTAACTCAGGTTTTTCTGACTCCATTTCTAACACTTTGTATGCAACTTTACATTGCCTTTCATTGGTGATATAGAAATTTCTAGATCATTTTTTAAATTGAATCTTAGAAAGAGAAGTGTAATTTAAACCAGTGCAGGTTTTTGTGTTCCCTTCTGCATTGAATTACTAAAGTATCTTTCAAAGAGCTTTGTTGTTATCCCATAAGCATTACTAACCAATGAGAAAGGATTCATAAGTATATACTAAACTCATGGAAGAAACTCAATATTTTTAAATTTTACCTCATCTGGGCTTATCTGGATCAATGGTTTGGAACAGAATGTATAGCTCCTGTATCTGTTCCTACATAACAAAAAATGGGGAAATCACTTACCTTTAGATTTTCTTTAAGGCTGAGAATTTTGAAAAGTATATATAGGCCAGTCTAAAAAGAGGAATTTGGGAATAACTTATTCTATAATTTTTCTACATGTTTAAATGTATTTAATTGTTTGAATTACCTATAGTAGGTTTTCATCTATATCTTTTATTAATAATTATTGTTAATTGCTAATAAAGTTTGGTTAATAATCTTTAATATCACAGAGAAACAAAGCCTTAGTACGTGTATCCATTAGGGAATTTGTACAATGCCAATTTTGTTGGGATTCAATTCAATCAAGCCAAATTTTCCTGCAGTGATAATATAAATACTAAAACAATGAGGTACTTAATATTCAAAGAGATAAATTTGGGACCATTTATGCCATTCATCTTGAATTTTCATTCATTGGTTCCCAGGCCATTGCTTGAGGTATTCTCCATGTAGAATATTATGTCACTACTTGAATAGTAAGTGTCATCAAAGAAATATGAAACTGAAAAAGACAATGGGCTAGTCTATAATCTTTTTAATATTAAGAAGGTATCCAGAATTTTGGATATATTATCATTATGTTGACTTTACAGAAGGTTAAGAATGAGAAATACATGGGATGGATGGGCATGATAGGTTGACTTCTTCATCATAGAAGGCAATACCCACATCACTGAGATTATAGATTCAGCAAAGAATTGTAGCATCACCATTTCACATTTTACTTATGAACGTATATTTTCTTCTATAATTGTATAATAGGCCAAATTTCAAAACAACAAATAATAAAAAAACAAGAAATCTATTTAGAATTTTTAAAAATTATGATTCTCAAATGCTAGTCCTGTTTCAAACACTATTTATACTATATTGTAGTTCTGGAATTTGTTTATATAAAATTATGATTCAATTAATATTCAATGCTGAGGAAACATCTTAATGTACCAATGAGTAGAAGTCATGAGGGGTGGAGAAGGAGCACAAATTTCAAAGGGTGATAAAAATGGGACTTGAAGTTTAATATATTTATTATGCAAAGGATTTTTCAGTCATTCCATGTGTGAATTCATTCTCCATCTAAATAGTAAAGTCTTCAAAGATAAAAATCATGTTAATATTTCTTTGATCTACCCACCACAACCTATTACAGTGCTGCACAACAGAATTTTTTAGTAAATACTATTGACTGTCCAATGGGAGGTCATATAGATGTTACATACTTAATTCCTTTCTCATTGTTTTCAGAGTACTTTGTAGACATTTGATAATTAATCCTTACAAGTCATTTTGTTCTTCTTATTAAAAAAATGTTGCTGGGGCAACACATATAAACTCCAAAGTAAAATGTCTCTGGAGGGAAAGCTTAGAAATAGAGGTACCAACTAATTAAGCTTAATTGTATTGGCCCAAGGAGGCTGATTAGTGTAATATGTGAAACTACCAAAATAGAAAAATCTGAAGGTTTTTTTAATGCCTAAGAAAGATAGCAAGTTAAGCAGGGTTTTTGTTTTTGTTTTTGTTTGCTTTTTAAAATTAACATAATACAGAGTCTGAGGGAAGGGACAGCTAACTGTGATAAAGAGCAAGAGAAAATGAATGTGGGGTTTTTACCTTGATCTTCTGGTATAGGACTTGTGGTACAGTGTCACAGGAATTTATTTAATTGGTGATTTTCTCTAGAGTATAACTTGGGAGTTAAGAAGAGGTTTCCTAGTCAATTATCTGAGAAGCAACCAAGAAACTTGGAGTTCACAGCATGAGTTCAGGTGAACACTGATGACCCAAGAATCTTCCAAATCCTTTCTCTCTCTCTCTCTCTCTCTCGTTTTATTTATTTATTTATTGCTTCAATAATAATAGTTTTTGAGCCCGGTTGGGGCGGGGGGAGGTGGAGAGGAAGAAATAGGCTTTTCACCATGTGCAGCCTCTACTGCAAAGATAGAGAATATTCCACCAAATGACCTTCCCCATTACAACTTTCTTATTTTTGTCAAATGATAGCAGTATCAGCTATTATTTTCATGATATTCATCTTTATCTTAATGGTATTATCGTTATCATAGTCACTCAAGCATGAAAATCCCTTTGACTCCACTATTCAGTCATGTAGTCCTCCTTTGATTCTTTTGTTCATTATGTCTGTCTCCATCTATTTCTTTCCATTTTCACTTCCATTACTCTTCTCCAGGGTCTTATTGCCTGGATGACAGCCACAGCAACAGTCTTCATATCCAGTCCCTGTGAAGAAACGTCCCACCATCTTCATCTGCACTCAGTAAGCAAGCAAGTCAAAGAGCTGTAGCTCAGCACCAGCAGCCATCAATCTTTGGAAGCAATCCATCTCATAATTCCAACTAGAGGGCAAACAGATCAGCCTCAGTGAAGTAGCAAAGGGCCCTATGGGAAACATAGTGTGTGATACACTGCTTCAGACAACCCATACTTCTGCCACCTTCATCACCTCTATTTATACTTCAGTGAAGATATCCTGGTACCATGAGTCCCAAGAACATAATACTTTGATACCATCTGTTTCTAGGCCCTGAATCATGGAAGAGTTCTAATATGCAATTGTGAATCATACTGGTCTCATAGTAACTGAAATTATCATTTTTAAGATAAATTTTCTTCATAATTATTGGAAAGACAATGGGAAAGACAATTAATTCACAGAAGGAAAACGGTGAACATGACTATGGGAGATAATTTCATGACATGGGGATTGAATCTGAACTAATATTCTATCAGAGCAGTGGAATTAACTATTTCTCCCTGGAAGTGCTTCAGAAGATTGTGTGAACTATCAGGGATAGTTCTGGGATTCCTACACTGGATGAAAGGTTTAACTGGATGGCTTTGAAGAAGTCCAATGACTCTAAGTTGCCATTTGAAAATAAGGAAGTTCATTCATTACTTCTGTATACTAGATTACTTGACATAGAAGCAAAATGTTCAGTAAACTAAAAATCATTATATGCTAATTAGATATGTCAAATACTTTGATGGAAAAGGTTACAATTAATCCATCACTCTCATTTTCCAAGTAGAATATTTTTTAAGTTATTGAGGGGGGGAAATATACTTTAGAGTAGATAGGTAACAATATTTAGTGCTTATATTAATTTTCATTTTGTTGATGTGCCTAATGTGGCAGCATAATGATGATGACAATGATGATGATAAGTAGCTAACATTCATTTAATACTTTTTATGTGTCAGTCACTGTGTTAAGTGATTTAAGATTATTCTCTTTTGATTCTAGCATTAATCCTGGCAAGCAGGTCCTGTTAGCATCCTTATTTTATAGATGATAAAACTTAGGCAAAGACAGGGTAAGTAATTTGCCCAGCTAGTAGTATATGTTCGAGTGAATGTCTGAGGCTACATTTGAATTCAGGCCTTCCTGATTTCCACATCCACTGGGCCACCTAGATATTTCGTATGTAAAGGAAACTATCCTTGCTGCATTTCAGGTGGTAACCTCTAAATTAATGATCTTTTCCCAGAAAAAATGAATAGAAAATGTGAAATTTGGGAATGGATATAGATAATCTTGAAATTAGGGCAGAATGGTTTTCCTGAATGCTCAATTTCAGGTGAGTAACTGAGGTAGAGCATGGTTAAAGCAGAGGCTGGAAAAGCAGAGAAGCAGCATGGTCGGGAGGAAGACTTGGTCACTAATGAAGCAGACAGCTAAGATAAACAACGAAGGCAGGCTAGCAAAGGCAAACTGAAATTTGGTATGAGAGATTTAACATTGGGAATAAAGCTGTTTTTGGCATTAGCTTCTGATAAAACCTACTCTAAAGTATCCTCAGCTTCTATAGTCCACACTGCATGAATCTAATTTGAGTTGTGGACCCAATAGGTTAATTAAAATGAATGATCTTCCAGTCCTTTACACTTTTTGTTTTTTAGACAATCATTTGTTGAAATACTTTCTCTCCAACCATTGCCTCCTGTACCAATTAATTCTCATTCTTCATTAATTAACATCTGACTGCATATCCAATAGCTCTTCAGTATACTTGGTTATAAGAAGAAAAAAGATATACAGTTAGAAGTTAGCTCTTGAACAAGCTAGACATCTCTGCTACCCTTCTTGTAAGATAGAGGAACAGCATGTTTTTCATCAGTCCTGCTAGTTCCAAACTAGTTCCAAAGTCATCTGGGTATATCTGGGTATGTTGATACACTATAAGGATTTGTGGGTCTTTCAATCTTTTTAGTACCTGAAATTTTATATATATGTTGTCTTCCTCAATTAATATAGAGTTCCTTAAACGCAGGAATTGTATCACTTTCTTTTTCTGTTTCTACCCCTATCACTTTACATGGTATTTAGTATACATTAAGCACTTAATAAATGCTTTAATGATAGTAAATTTCATTCATTTACTTAGAAAAACCCTAATGACCTAACTTAAAACTTTTATTTTTTACTACAAAAGGAAGAGTAGTAGGCAGACTGGAACCAAAGTCAAAGTAAAGGTTATTTTTAAATCAAATAATCACAAAATCAATATCAGATTCTAGTGGTCACTTTTCCTTAGATTTTTGGATTAAAATGGGGAAATATTTCATAAAATCTCTGTAGTGGTAAAAAAAACAAAGGTATAAATGAAACTTTTCTTGGATGGGGGGAAGCATATTATGATATGAAGATTTAGAAAGAATTGCTGTCTTACCTTTCTTGGTTGACTTAAATGGAACAGATCATTTGTATGGTCTTACATTTTAGATTCTCTTTTCCCAGAAAGTTGGTTATTGCAAAAAGGAAACAATCTTGCAAAAAGGTGAAATTTCATGTATTGAACTCTATCTTCTAGTGAGAAAACTGTCCTGATTTAAGAGAGGAAGGCACATTCGGTCAGAAAGATTGCTTGAGAGTCATTTCTTTTTTATTATCTTTGATTTTGCAATACTTTAAAAGTAGTCCGGAATATAAATAGAGATGCTATCAAGTTGACTACAGGACCTATGCCCAGTCCCATCATTATATTCACATAAATTGGCTAATATAACTGTCTATTTACCTTTCAAATTTTTGCTTTACATTGTCTTGAATTAGGCTAGTTTCCTGACCTAAAATGCTCACATTTTCTGTTAGTTAAGCATAAATGTTACTTTTATTAAATAATAGGTCAAGTAATAATGCTATTTAGTGAGGCAAAAAGCCAGTCATTAATAATTAATGATACTTGTGCAGTGATGAAGAGAGTCATCTATAACCAGAGAGAGAACCATGGGAACAGAATGTGGAACACAACATAGAATTTTCACTCTCTCTGTTGTTATTTGCTTGCATTTCATTTTCTTTCTCAGTTTTTCTTTTTCTTTCTTCTTGATCTGATTTTTCCTGTGCAACAAGATAACTGTATAAATATGTAGACATATATTGAATCTAACGTTTTTCAACATATTTAACATGTATTGGACTACCTACCAGCTAGGGGAGAAGGTGGGGGGGAAGGAGGAGAAAATTTGGAACAAAAGGTTTTGCAAGGGTTGATGTTGAAAAAATTACTCATGCATGTGCTTTGTAAATAAAAAGTTTTAATTAAAAAAATTAATGATAAAGTGATCTTTTTCACTCAATTACTAGGCCAGGATATTTGCTATACCTGGGGGGGGAGCGGTGGGGATGAAGTGGGGAGGAAATCTGACAAAGTTGTTGAAGTGAAAATGCATTCCTCCCTTATTCTTTTATTAGTATTGTAACTAAGAATGGACATTTGAGTATCAATTCCTATTTAAATAAATTTTCTCCTCTTGGAATATGAATGGCACTGAACCCTACCTTTCAGTGTTAATTGTCATCCTAGAGAATTTTTAAAAAGGTTTTATTTCTATCCATTTTAAGTTGTAGTTATTAAGTGCAAGACTGGTATATATGTACATATTTCATAAACACATACATATATATGTATAAAAATAAAATAAAGCATTTTCTTCTATACTCAATCTAAGAAAGCTATTTCCAGAGGAGCCCCTGGGAAACTTTGGAAGAGACATTAAGCATCATATAAATAGTTCTCAGCAGACATGTCCCAGGGTTAATAGCAGCTTTCACACATAACCTAACATCTTCATCATGGGCAGAGCCCTGACAGGTGAAATGTGGTATTCCTAACATCAAGATGATATGGAAATTACCCTTCCCGGATGAGGTCCATCTAAGTGCTTTTAAAAAGCTGGGCCTACTTATTGAATAGGGAGAATAAAGAAACTTAGCAAGCTGTTATCTGAGTTTAGATTCACATTTTGGGACATAATCAGCAATACTTTTAGTAAGAGACTAAGAGAGAGCTTTATAATTGAAGAAGAGGGAGTGTCACAATGTGTTAAAGCTTCTGGAGGGAAATGGGGATTTATTACAATGCTGATGTGTCAGGTGAAAGATGGATGGAGTGGTTAAATGTCACTCAGGTGAATTTAGCGAAAAAGTAAAAGAGAGTCATTGAGGTGCAAGCAGAAGAGTTGGTATAACTATGATGAGAGATGTAAGTGATAAGAAAAGTTTTTCTTGCTTTTATCTCAGCCAGTGCTGAAGCATTATTAAGGTTCCCTATATACACATTTATTGAAAATTTTCAAGTTAATTAAGTAAAATGGACCTCCATTTTGTTTGTTACTTTTTATGTAATGAGTTCAGATTTTTAAAAATGGCATTGTTTTAAAATGCTTTATTAAAGCCATTTGCTTTTATTTCAGTTATTGTTTGATATACTTGATATTCCCATCCCAAACTATCCCATCCTTGTCATATCTGAATTTTTTCTTATATCCAAGAGAATTATTTTGTTGTTGTTTAGTCACTTTAGTCATGTCTGACTCTTTGGGATCCCATTTTGGAATGTTTCTTGTCAAAGGCATTGGAGAGGTTTGCCATTTCCTTCTCTAGCTTATATTGCATATGAGGAAACTGAGGCAAACAGGATTAAGTCACCCAGGGTCACACAGCTAGTAGTATGTTTCTCAACTCAACTAAACTCAAAAAGATAAGTATTTCTAACTCCAGTCTAGTGCTCTATCTACTGTGCCACCTAGTTGCAAGAACAATAAGATCCACTTATGTTCAGCATTCTCCCTCTGTAATCTCTTGCCTCTCTGTTGGGAGAAAGGTGATATATTGTGTTATCTGTTCCCCAAGAATCAAGATTGATCCCTATATATATTCATAGTTTGAATTCCTTTAATCATTCTTTTCATTTATGTTACCATAATACTGTGCACATTGTTCTTTTGATTCTGTTTATTTTATTCTGCATCAATTCATGTAAATATTCCTATGTTTTTCTGAATTCCTCATTTTATTGTTTTTATAATATTCTATCACTGCATTTTAATACTCTACTACCATTACATTTCCATATTACAGTTTATTCAGACATTCTCCAAATAATAAGGATTCACTTATTTTATAGTTCTTTTCTGTGACAAAAAATGCTTTTGTGGATTTTTGGCATATATGAGACATATGGTAGAGGAGTATGTTCACTCTCTAATTGTTTGTAGTTAATTAATCTATCAAGTAAGTAACTATTATTACCTTGTATATAACAATCCTGAATCTTACTCTTTCAGTAGTTTACCACAGGCTTTGCTGATTATGTTCCAAAAAGTGAATTAAAACTTAGGTAACAGATTGCTAAGTTCCTTTATTTTCCCTAGTCAGTAAGTAGATCCAGCTTTAAAAAAATTTAGATTAAAATTTAGTCACTTTTATAAAGCAGCCTTCAGCTTCCCTCACCCAACAGATTAGATTTACCAATAGAATACAGGTGTCATGACAACCAAAATTAAATCCAAATAAAACAGGGCAAGGAAGAGATTAACACTGATGCTAATTGAACAACATAGACAGGTAAATCTACTATGATTGGCCACTTCATCTATAATGGTGAGATTTATAAAAACATCATTTAAAAGTTCAAAAAGAAGGTTTCTGATTTGGAGAACAATGATCCAAATAGATGCTTTGGTCTCGAATAAATTAAAGGCCAAACATGAGTATGGTATCATCATTGATATTGTCTCTCTGGAAATTTATGACCAGCAAATATTATGTGACTATCACTGATACCTCAGGACACAGAAATCTTTGGTTGTTGTGCTTTGTTCTTGAAGCGGAACAAAATGGCAAGCTCAAAATCTTCTGCCACAGGTCATTCACAAATAGTCCCCAATGACATTTGGGATGGCTTCTCTAAATTTGAACATCTTGCATTTTTCTGAACTAATTCAATTCTGCTTTCCTCCTAGAGCACCGTACTTTCTCTGATGAGGGCACTCCATTCAGGGAGGTCCTGTGCCAGTGCCTCCCATGTTGTACAATCAATTCTAAATTTCTTGAGAGACCTTGATAGTGTCCTTGTGTTGCTTTTTCTGACCACCTTGTGACCATCACTGATACTACAGGACACAGAAACCATATCAAGAATATGATTATAGGTAAATCTCAGGCTGACTGTGTTGTGATAATTGTTGTTTCTAGTGTCGATAAGCTGGTATTTTAAATGATAAGACTCATCAGCTTGCCTTCCTGGGCTATACACAAGGCATGAAATAACTGATAGGTGATGGCTGGTGATGATGAAGGGGGAGGGGAACTGTTCCCTTTAAGATGATCACTCTGAGTTTGTGTCCCCTTTAAATCAGGATCTCCCAGGCTCCAAGGAGTTGAGGCAGAGCCCAAACCTTTCACTATTAGAGATTCAATTCCTATAAAATGAGGAATCCTGATCTGATCTGCTCGGGCTGTCCCAGCCCCCACTAAGATACCCAATATAACAATCTCCCTCAACCAAGGTTTTTGCACTTGGACTAAGAAATTTGCCCGACCATTCTGCCCACTGAGATAGCATTCTCAGTGCAAAACTCCATTTTCCAATAGATCTGCCACTATAGAAGTCAATCTCTTGATAAACTGATTTCTATCTAACAATAAGCTTTCATTTTGCAACTAATAATTCAGGAATGAGTGAATTCTTTCACTTCTAAAACGTGTGGCTGATTTAAAGGGGATTCTTAACAACTCTCTTATTGCCACTAACCTCTTGATCACCAAGGAATTGAAACCACTCAAACCGCATCTATATCAAGAATAGCCAACCACTGGAAGCCATCTGGAGAAAAGAGAATTTTAAAAAATCACATTCTAATTACATAGTGATTGCTTGGTCAACAATAGAATTTAAACTCCTTGAGGGTAGG